>NC_087161.1:14940773-15055773 GCF_035594125.1 Scylla paramamosain
TCTTTTTTTTTCCCTCCTCTACTTCAACCAGATGGCACCACTGCTATCACATCTATTTCTAAAGCTGAACTCTTTGCTCAAACCTTTGCTAAAAACCCTACCTTGGACGATTCTGGGCTTGTTCCTCCCTCTCTTCCACCCTCTGACTACTTCATGCCACGTATTAAAATTCTTCGCAATGATGTTTTCCATGCCCTCGCTGGCCTAAATCTTCGAAAGGCTTATGGACCTGATGGGGTCCCTCCTATTGTTCTCCGAAACTGTGCCTCCGTGCTTGCACCTTACCTAGTCAAACTCTTTCAGCTCTGTCTGTCAACATCTACCTTTCCTTCTTGCTGGAAGTTTGCCTACATTCAATTTGTTCCTAAAAAGGGTGACCGTTCTAATCCCTCAAACTACCGTCCTATTGCTTTAATTTCCTGCCTATCTAAAGTTTTTGAATCTATCCTGAACAGGAAGATTCTTAAACATGTATCACTTCACAACTTTCTACCTGATCGCCAGTATGGGTTCCGTCAAGGCCGCTCTACTGGTGATCTTCTGGCTTTCCTTACTGAATCTTGGTCATCCTCTTTTAGAGATTTTGGTGAAACTTTTGCTGTTGCCTTGGACATATCAAAAGCTTTTGATAGAGTCTGGCACAAAGCTTTGATTTCCAAACTACCCTCCTACGGTTTCTATCCTTCTCTCTGTAACTTCATCTCAAGTTTCCTTTCTGACCGTTCTATTGCTGCTGTGGTAGACGGTCACTGTTCTTCTCCTAAATCTATCAACAGTGGTGTTCCTCAGGGTTCTGTCCTGTCAGCATCTCTCTTCTTATTATTCATTAATGATCTTCTAAACGAAACTTCTTGTCCTATCCACTCCTACGCTGATGATACCACCCTGCACTTTTCCACGTCTTTTCATAGACGTCTAACCCTTCAAGAGGTAAACATAGCACGCAGGGAAGCCACAGAACGCCAAACTTCAGATTTTTCTAAAATTTCTGATTAGGGCAGAGCAAACTTGGTATTGTTCAATGCCTCAAAAACTCAATTCCTCCATCTATCAACTCGACACAACCTTCCAGACAACTATCCCCTCTTCTTCAATGACACTCAACTGTCCCCCTCTTCTACACTGAACATCCTCGGTCTGTCCTTTACTTATAATCTGAACTGGAAACTTCACATCTCATCTCTAGCTAAAACAGCTTCTATGAAGTTAGGTGTTCTGAGACGTCTCCGCCAGTTTTTCTCACCCCCCCAGCTGCTAACTTTGTACAAGGGCCTTATCCGTCCATGTATGGAGTATGCTTCACATGTCTGGGGGGGTTCCACTCATACTGCTCTTCTAGACAGGGTGGAATCAAAAGCTTTTCGTCTCATCAACTCCTCTCCTCTAACTGACTGTCTTCAGCCTCTCTCTCACCGCCGCAGTGTTGCATATCTAGCTGTCTTCTACCGCTATTTTCATGCTAACTGCTCTTCTGGTCTTGCTAACTGCATGCCTCCCCTTCTTCCGCGGCCTCGCTGCACAAGACTTTCTTCTTTCTCTCACCCCTATTCTGTCCACCTCTCTAACGCAAGAGTTAACTAGTATTCTCAATCATTCATCCCTTTCTCTGGTAAACTCTGGAACTCCCTGCCTGCTTCTGTATTTCTACCTTCCTTTGACTTGAATTCCTTGAAGAGGGAGGTTTCAAGACACTTATCCACCAATTTTTGATCACTGCCTTGACCCTTTTATGGGACTGGCATTTCAGTGGGCATTTTGTTTATTGATTTTTGTTGCCCTTGGCCAGTGTCCTTCTTACATAAAAAAAAAAAAAAATGTCGGGGCATGTAGGTTCGGCTGGGGTTTTCTTTCTTTTTCTTTTTTTTTTTTTTGATCAGTACCCATCATATTCTTACAAGGACTTGCTACGCGAAGCATTACTGCATTATGATATTACCAAAATAGTGTCTCAAGTAAAAAACATAACCGCATACTCGTACAAAAAGGTTTGCTACTGTGACACAAAGGACAAAAATCATTAGTATACTGGTCGTTCTGAGTATTCAGTCCAAATGCTTGTCATTCATATATTTAGGAGGAGCTTTACTTTTGTTAATTCTTATGTGATAAAGCAATAATTACAGGAGGCTTTTAAAAGATTGGTACTCAAATTAGTGGACTGTCCTATTGGATGTGACCATATCTTCACTTTTTCCTTACACAGTTAATTTTCTTTTGTTTATTTGATTTACTTATTATCAAATCTATTTATATATTTATTTATTTGCACCAGATGCTTGCTTAATTATATTGGGGTTACTTCAGCTGCTTGGAGAAAGGAAAGACTCCATTTTTACTAAGGTTAAATTTCAGTACCTTTCATTTTAGATTGGTGTGTATATATTGAAATTTCTGAATATATTATCACCTTAAGATATACATCTCCATATGAATTTTATTTTAATGTCAAAATGTTATTAATGTTTACACTATTATTTCTTCCTTAAGGTACCAGAAGAAGAACTAAGAACAGGGCAGTCTAGTGTGTCCATTCAACATGTTGGGGACATACATGTCAGACAGATTTTGTGTATTATTTGATGGTGCACCTGCAGCTGAACCAGCATGTATTTTTATGGCTGTAGTCTCATTGGTAGCAGAGCTTTATGTGTTTAATATTGAACACCCAAAAAATTGTGAACATTTCCTCCATTTCACAACATCCCATGTCTTAGTATCAAGTATGACAAAGGTAACACTTCAAAAACAAGATCTCTACTTGTAAAACTCAATGAAGTAAAGACAGAATTGAGCTACAAAAATGCATAAATCTGCTTCTAAATATATTAAACTCCACACATAATGGCTCTCTCTCTCTCTCTCTCTCTCTCTCTCTCTCTCTCTCTCTCTCTCTCTCTCTCTCTCTCTCTCTCTCTCTCTCTCTCTCTCTCTCTCTCTCTCTCTCTCTCTCTCTCTCCAAATTGGGTAGTATTCTTCATGTACCATATGATGCATATATTTTTATTTTTTATACATTTTTTTACCTTTTTTTATTTTATTTCTCTATGTTATTGCAACTGATATGTGAAACTTCTTTATTACTGTTCTGAGCATTTCTGTAGATTTGTTTAGTTAGTATATCCCATAGAAATACTCATTTTCTTTTTTTGTGTGGCTTTAAAGGATTAATAGTGACATATGGATATGATCTGGGTTAAAAGCTTGTACAAATAACGTTAAATGTCTATTTTTGCACTGGTTGTTTCCCCAAGTTTCTTAAAAGTAGCGTGATATAATAATTAGCAGTGGACTAATTAATTATTCTTTACAGGCTCTGTAACTCCTTACATTTCCTTTATGTTAACTTTACTTACATATTTTTTCCTTTAGTTTATGAATGGGAGGAAGGTTTAATATTCATATCTTAAGAGATGCTTACTTTCTTTTCCACATTGCAAGTTTTAGTGATTAATACTCACAAATGTGTATTATTTACATAATGGCTTGTCAAAACAGGTTGTTTTTGTGTTTTTTTTTCTCATACTAGGATGAAGTGTTACTAATGGAGTTTATTTTTTACATCTGTTTTATATATCATTACAGTTTGGAGGGGAGCTTTCTGTTAAATGTTCAAGTGAAAAGCATATTATACTATAGATGATAAAAATTAGTGTTTTTTTTATTTTTTTTATTTTTTTAATGCAATGAAGTGGAGGGAACATTTAATTGTATATGAATATATTGAATTTATTACCTATTTCTTTCCCTAACCTTCAGACAGCAGCAGCTAGCTCCTAGTATTAAAGGTACTAATGATTCATCATCTGCCTAAGAAAGACTAACTAATTAGTCATTTAATTGACTAACACCTATGATCCACTTTACTAATGTGGTTAGTAGAAGCAGTGAACAGTACGAAGGCATTAGTCAGATATATTTGAGTAAGACCATACTCAGGTTGAGTGCTCAGTTAGTCACAAATTGACTAACATTATGTTAGTCACTGTGACTAATGCTGCCACTCGTTCTAGACCCCTTGGGTTTTACTAAGAAAAGTTAGTCAGCACGACTAACTTTGGTTTTGTGTGTATTCTTTCCCTCACTGACTAATATACTGCAAAAAATACCTTAGAGGGTAAATCTTTTCTTGGATTACAAAAAAGCGGTCAAAAAGTACAGTTTCTTTTAACGAAAAGAAAAAGAGTCTAACCAAGATAGACTTGGTAGTGTCTTGTACGGATAGTGGAAAAGAACTATGCAGGTGCGAAGGGTTAAATGATTGCAGGACCATGTACAAGAACAACACAATCAAGTAGTTGACGTGTACGAAGGCAGAACGATGAGGAATGGGGGAAAACTGAAGAAATATATCGCTTCCGGCAAGACTTTAGCGACCACCACAGCCACAACCGGCGACGATAAAGAGACGACTGAGGAAGAGAAAGGAGTAAGCGCCAATCTGTCCACTGTTGCTGCGCAGTGTACCGAGGAGGAATCATCATCATCAATAAAGCCTGCGTCACTAGGAAAAAAAACAACACTCATGATGAGGCTACGTCGAAAACAAAAAGAAAAAGTGTTGGTTCTGTGTCTGTCATTGGCAAGGCGCCAGCTAGTCCCGTTATAGATACTAGGGAGGAGATACACAGCACTAATATGATACATTTTATATTTGAAATGTATAATGTAATTAGTAATGTAATAATGTATAATTGTATAAATTGATAGGGGGTCGGCGGGAGGAATGACGGAAGCGGGTATAAAAAGAGCTTCGCTGGCTAGCTCAGGCCACAAGTCTACCGGAGTAAGATACCTGTTAAAACTCGGCCCCGAGCACCGAAGGAGAGTGGAGAGAACATAGTCTTTAATGGCCCACAGTCGTTATGTCTTCCTGCTATAGACACCACCATCAGTGTTCCTCCAGCCTTACTCCCGGCGAAGTTCACATTGAAACTGCTGCTGCCCTGCACGAATATCAAGGAGATGATGAAGAAGGACCTTCTGCTGTAGGAGAACCTTCTGCTGAAGGAGGAACGGTATACAGTCTGCTGCCTCTTACGAGCTACGAAGAAGACGAGGAGTCAGGAGCAAACGACGGATGGAGGAGAATACTGACAACTCTACGTATAGTATAGACTCTCAAATTGAAAGCAATAATCTCCTAAACATATCTTTCGAGCATCGAGATCTTCTCTTAGAGGCTAATGTCCGAGATTGTTATATTACAGCCAGGTGTCAAGCCGAAGACAGCGACTGCCAACGGCTTCTCGTCAGAAACGTTTACAAGGACGGAAGCTATATCGATGGAGGGTGCTTTGAAGGATACAACGTATCCTACGGAAAGAATAGCAGAGGTGAACAAAATGCCGTTTTTTGTTAAGTTATTAATCAATTATCTATCGGACTCGATACGAGCAGAAATAAGAAGAATAAGATTGACAAAAAGTGCGTCGTACCTACCAATTATGAACAGGGCAATCTCCGTGGCAATACCCTACTTGAGTACTTACCCGGAGCACTGAGAGGCATGGCGAACCCTACTGATCCAGACAAGCTCCTCTGTGTAAGTAAACAGGACATGATGAACCCTAATGGAGTCATTCTTCACAGCGGCATGAAGCTCGAAGAATTTATCAAGATGTTGGTCATCACTCTTCGTGCTGGAGACAAGAGTCATGTGACCTTTGTGGGACGGATTTTCTACGTGATCATAGACAACGAAGAACGTGTCAGGATGAAGAAATGTGAAGATGTACTGGAAGACTTGGCAGAGTTCATCGCCATATGCACGCCCTTTATGGACAAGAACATGCACGCCCGTTACGGACAAGGACCGCCTTGGTATGCCGTATTGTTTGATGGCGACTACGATAGTATGGAGGTTGAAAAAAAGCCGAGACAAAAGAACAAGAGAGCTGCGATGGCACCCACCGCCTCAAACAGTAACGATGATGATTTTGTCGAGACAACGGATAGATTCAAGAAGGCTTTTAAGTACTCTGATCTCACTAGATATCTCAATGAAATGTCACTCGAGCAGCTGGGAAAAGGCAATGTAGAGAGTTCTTTGGTGAAAAAGATGATAAACCGTAATATGAAAGCTGCCAGGAACGCCGAACACGACAAGACTCTCGATGATGCCAATTTTCGTCTGAGAGCAGCCTACGGGGCGGCTATTCAAGGCAAATATTTATACGACGAATCGTCGAGAGGAGACATATACAGTCAAGAATACGACAGTGATGAAGATATCTACAATCCCTTCATTCCCGAGGGAGAAAATGCGTTCTTCCACGTGGCTATCCCGCAAGACATCGAGTACGCTCAGAATGACAATGAAAATAACAAAAATTTTCTCCTTACTCTGACCCCGGCAGAGAATCTGAGACAGGAGTATTTTCGATATTGCACCTATAATTCACACTGCAAGAGTAGTGGCAAGGTTTCTCTGCCTCCTTCCGATGACAAGTGATGACAACGTGGTAATAATATTCTAATATCGAGAAAGATGATCCTGAGCAACATCAAAATGACCATCACAGAAGCTGCGAGAGCCTCGTCTTTTGTCTTCTTTGATAGATGCATGAGAAGAATATATAGAAATCTAAATAGGATCATTCAAGCTGCAAGTTTTTTACATGAGAGAATTCAGATGGTCGAAAAAGGATATATTAAAGGACATCACCCCACTAGTCTAAATCATAGAGGCGAGGACCTCTCCAGAAAGAAGAGCTTTACCAAACTATTGCTTCTGCTGTCGCTGTTTGGCGTTGGCACCAAATTCTTCAGAGAACCCATCGAAGTCCGCATATATGGGTCTCAGAGCCAATCACGTCAGAGTCGTGTTTGGCAATGTAAACCAAACGGATTTTGCGGTTATCAATCCTAAAAAAGAGATTGAGGACGAGGAGCGGCAATGTGGACGTATCAATGATCGACGTAAAGTCTACTTCGATATAGGGATTGATAATGCGTGTTGCATAATCTTCATCTGTCGGGACTACAGACGTCTTTCATCTCAGAAGATGGCTTCTTCTTCTTCATCTACGGATGGCCGCGCCAATGGCGTCAAGTATCCCTTCCGTTCCACACACACACTGCTATGGAAGAGTTGCCAGCGGGATAACGCCTTTGCAAACACCATGAAGGGGAGCAAAAAGAGAACTGCCGGAACCGCCTCCTCAAATATGATGCACGGCAACAACAATCAAAATGCGTTGGATGTGCGACCGGTAACGTGTTCCACCTCGGCGAGTTGCCGGGTGTGGGCAAGACGGCCACCATCACATCCGTGATCGAAGACTTGGCCGACACTGACATGACCGGCAAGGGCGCAGTCTTACTCTGCAGCAAGACGAACGCTGCCAAGTCGAACATGGTTTCTTCCTGTGTCGACCAATCGACGCCGGGTAAGGGCAGTGGGTACATGGTCGAGTCCAAGTTCGAGGTCGAGTTCGTTACCATCAACTCGGTCTTCGCCATACCGGTTATGAAGAACAGCGCTGATACTGAAGACGTGATGATCCAGAGTTACATGAACAACCTTAGTCGCAAGTTTATTAGCAACATTTGTCTTTCTGACATGATTGTGATGGACGAGTACACCATGACTAATATCAACGAGATATTATTCAGAGATTGTCTCCTGAGAGCTTCCAGAGGCAGACCCAACCTGCCGTTCGGTGGTACGCCTGTGATATTCTTGGGCGACAACAGACAAAATTCTGCAGTGATAGATAGGAGGAACTCTTCCACCACAATGATCAGAGGAAGAGCCCTTGATGTGAACCCCGATAAAGATAAAACGGAAGAAACGAACGTGATTGATTTCATTTTTGAAGTGTTACTCAAAGTATTGGTCACCTTTCTACAAAGCAACTACTAAAGGCTGTAAGATGAGGAAGGACGCTCTCGTTGACAGACACAGTTACGCCAAGAGTCTGATTGATGATAGCATGGCGTAACAAATGAGGTTTCAAACAAACAACCCAGGACGTCTTCTTCTTCGACGCCTCCGGAAGCAGCAGTAGAAGACAGCAGCAGTATGGACGGTCTGGATCTCTTTGACGATAGCGACCTTGAAGAACTCATGACCGAGATGTTAGACGTGTACGAAATTGGAAATTGGAAAAGGAATTGCAAAGCTAGTCAACATCACAGGCTACGACGTGCTCATAGAGGAAGCTCTTCGAGCCGAGATTGCCCACGTCGACAAGTACCTGACTTGCAAGGGCAAGAGGACAAAGAAGATGGTGGACGACATGGTAGAAGAGATTGTGCACTTTGCCATGGTCGCAATGCGAGAAATTATAAACACTGAACGAGAGAGGCTCTAGATCCTATCCAGAATGACGGACGTGTTACAGGACTGTCACGTTCTGTCTTCGGCCAATGAAGAGATCATCAACATTAATTAAACTAAACTGTGGAAAGGGTCTGAAATGTTTAGATTCGACCGAAATCGTGGCCAGAATATCGGAAGTAGTAGAAGACGAGAGGGCCGAGCGTGTATCCGACGCAATCATGAATCCCATATTTAGATCTTAAGATGAACCGAAAGGCTTCGTTCCGTTAGCTGAAGTGTTCAAGTTCAACATAAAGGAATTGATGGAAAAGATAAGTAGAGAGGATTTGACCGCTCAGAATTTAACAGAGTTGGCTAACAGAGCGGCTAGAGGCGAAGTAGCTTCTAAGCAGCGCGAACAGAAAAAGAGAACGGCTGTCGAGTACGATAGTGAAGAAGAAGAAGAGAGTTACTATGAGGATTATGGGGATGAAGAACAAGAAATCATAAGTCGAAGTGACAAACCCAAAGAGATTGACATTAACGGATGCTTCATTTGCGCAAGAGTATTACAAGTGCTACCTCCTCTTCTCCCCTGTTACGCATGCCAGGTTTTGGCACGCCTACCTACTGGCTCGGGACGTTCAGACTGTAAATCGATTCGCTTCGCCCGTCGTCTCCCCCTTCTCAAAGAAGAGCGCCAGCGAAGAGACTATACAGTTTCAAGAGCCCTATTGGTTGAGAGCATTGTCTTTGCCCGTTAACTCTTCTTTAGATACTTCTAAATTGCAATCGGCCTACGCAGCCTACCTCTCTAAAGACGATTAGCATGGCCCTTCATCATGTACAGCGTATCCCTATTCGACATGATGGGCGACATCAAAGTTCTGGTAGACTTTAGAGACTTTACTTATTCGATTCCGATCGGATTTGATCACAACTTTCAATCAATATTCCCTTCCATACTATCAGAGTTCTTGGTGACGACCAAAGCTACCATCTCTAACGAAGTCAGGGACGTAAAGAGCAGCGGTAAAGAAGATGGGCATAGACTATTCTCGGCAAAGCAAAATCGCCAACTGCGTGTTTATCGAATCGAGCATATTGGCAAAGGCCAACATATACGCAAACATGATGAAAGAAAAGGAAATAAAAGTAGAACAGACGCTTTGGATAAGCTACTCGGCGGAGACAAAGACGCGGCCGTCGCCGAAGGTGTGAAGAAGAGAAGAGGAGGTGGTAGCAGAGGTTCGGTCGGTGCCCTGGCTCTCACCAAGGGTCCCAACCAGAAGATCATCACCGATCTCGTAGAAAAGACCATGGCGGCTGCTTTAAAAAAGTCGACCAGCCACAAACAGAACGCGGGGAACAAGGTCATTCAAACACGAATGGTCAACGAACACACAAGGTCAACAAACTGCCTTCTCAACTGCCTTCTCTTTGCTTCGAGACAAAGTTTTGGGTCGGAGGGTTGGACCTCTCCAATATCGGACACAGTCGGTGCATAACCCAACGACAGAAGCAAATCATAATGTCAAAGTGCAACAGCGCCAGAACTTCGGGGAAAGAAGTTTTCATTGACCGACTCACCGACCGACATCAAGCTGATCAACTCTACCACCACTAGGGATTTCATGGGTCATCTCATTAAACTCAGGGACAATGTGACCAGAGTACAAGAATCCATTTTTTTCGTTGGACAGTCTATCACATTTACTCATTCTAACAGACCCACTAACTCTCCTTATGACTGCAATGCCATGTTCTACACCACCGACACCGGCTTTATCAAAAAGATCGAGGTCAAGGGTAGTAAGTCTGTCATTCACGTAGTACTGGACAAGTCAGGCGAGGTCGTGAATGAATCCTTTGGCCCGTTTGTCAACAGCCACCACGGGGCTAACGTCTATTACTTTCCGCTGACGTCTTTCCATCTACTCCAGCCAGGGACAGACGTTCTGGCAAGACGTGATTGTGGACATAACGGACGCTTCCAGTCAAGATGTCTACGTGGTTGTGACAAGGAATGCGGACGTTCTCAGATTATGAGCTCCTCCGAGAAGGAAATGTCTTTGCTGCGCTCGATAAAGACGACCATGGGCCGCGACAAGACGAAGCTCTAAGACCACTGGGGGGTCTAAAAGGCATCAGCACCTCGGACGCGGTAAACCAACTTCAGAAGAACAGGTGCATTGTTGTGCACGACGCTTACCGGATGCAGACGGCAGTTCTCGACAAGAAGATAGATCTGGTAGCCGCCGCGCTAAGGTTTGTCTAGATGGAAGGTTTGACTGGATGGAAAACACGGGCAAGATTATGAAAAAAAAAAAAAAAAAAACGCTTCGGGACAGAGATTGCAAGAGATTGAATCCTTCTTTTTCGATCCAGACACGCCGAGGAGTGTTATCGACTACTATAACGAACGAACCAACAGGACGCTCATGCAGCTCTTCGTGTGCGCCCAGAGCCCACCGATCTGGGCCAAGATATCTGAGACGTTGAACATGATTACGTGCGGTACCGCTCTGATCGGTGGAAAGGGCAATATATTTGATCTCCAGAGGTGCTTCGATAATGTACTGAACAAGTTAAACAATGACGGACCTGGTAAGATTATCAAAGAAGTCACGGCGAGAGCGAACCTGATGACCGAGTTCGGAATGGTTCTGAAACCGCCTTCTACGGCGAAGCAACAACAACTTCCTCTGCTATGCCCGTATCCTCCTCCCACGTTTTACATAAACGGAGGGCTTAATGGATTCAATAACAACGATGCCGCGAAAACAGCATTTGCCGGCCTACCTCAGTTTACGCCAGCGGCATCATCTACTACTACTACTACTACTACTACTACTACTACCACTGCTGCTACTGCTGCGCGTTCTCAATCAAATCTTCAAACACAAAGCAGCAATGCTTCTCCTTCTCTTCCTGTTACTACTGCTACCTCTACTGTAGCCTCTTCCTCTTCCTCTCCTCCTCCTCCTCCTCCTCCTTCTCCTCCTCCTCCTCCTCCTCCTCCTCCTCCTCCTCCTCCTCCTCCTCCTCCTACTACTACTACTACTACTACTACTACTACTCCTACTACTCCTACTACTCCTACTACTCCTACTCCTACTACTACTATTACTGGATTACGCCTCTCTACTCCTGTACTATTCCCTTCTTATTCAGAAGGAAAGTCAACGACGAAAATACCTCCTAGATCTTATCCCCATGCTTCAGAGGCGCTTCAGTTACAGGCACTCTGTTACAACAGAGCGCCTGTTGTAACAGACGCTGTTACAACAAACATTTGTATCCGACCACGAAGAAGAAAAAGAAGAGGGAGGTTCGATGAAGGAGCGGACATAAGATTTCTTGATGATGAGATGCGGGATACAATATAAAAGGAGATGGACTACCTAATCATTATTTCCCTGCTGTCGTCCCTAGACACATTTCCTTGCTGTCGTCCTAGGCTTCCGCAAAACACATACGGATGCTGTCATGCCCAAGGTAGGCACCGGGTTCAATGCTGGATCGGATTTGCACGCTCTCTTATCGTGTACTATCCCCGCCGGTAAGTAAGTTGAAGTGAGAACGGGCGTGGCGCTAGACTTTGTAATAAAAGGCAATGAAGAAGCGGCAAAGGTACAACAACCGGTAGATATCCTATCCGAAGAAGAAGAAGAAAACATACAAGAATGCAAGATCCTTCATTCGTCGTTGAAAAAGCCTATCCTGAGAAAGAGCAAGCCTCTGAAAAGGAAAGTATTGTTCAAGGAACCAGTGGTGGATAATGCCTTTGGACATACCATCCCGATTAAAAACGAACGCTTCTTTCTAAAAGTCCGTTCGAGATCCAGTATGGCAACCAAGCACAACATTAATGTCGTCGCCGAGGATGTTAGACATACTTCGTCCAATCGAGGAGAGATCATCGTGATCGTCGTCAACACCGGACGTGAAGATTTCGATCTAGTGGGTGGTGCGAAGTTTGCACAGGCGGTAGTGTACTTGGGCGACGCCTTCAAAAAAGAAGAAGGATTCATCAAGTACAAGCTTCTGGGAGAAGAGGCGCGTGCTCCCTAGATGGAGGACAGTAGCATCTTTGGAAAGGTGCCAGTGTTCTTGTCTATGGAATATTGCTTGGTGCCTCCGGTCTCTTCGAAGATTGTCAGGACGGGAGTGGCTATCAGCTTGCCCAACAAGTCCTGCTACATGCAGCTGCAGTCTCCGCCTCTTTCTTCGGTTCGTTGTGGCAGTAACGAGGTAACAATCTCGTTGTAGCTGCATCGCGTTAACCCCCTCGTTGTGACTACATCGATCAATTACTTTCGTTGTGGCTGCATCGAGACAATAATCTCGTTATGGCTGCTTAGAGACAACAATCTCGTTGAGGCTGTATCAATGCATCTATCTCGTTGTGGCTCTTTCGAGGTAACAATCTCTTCATAGCTGTATCCAGCCAACTCACTACTAGTTGTGGCTGCATCGAGGTCACAATGTCGTTTTGGTTGCTTGGCGCTAACTTCTTCGTTGTGGCTGCATCAAGGAAACAAACACGTTATAGCTGTTTTGGGACAGTAAGCTTGTTGTGGCTGTGTCAAGTGAAGAACCTCCTTTAGGCTGCTGTATCGAGCTAACCCCCTCGTTGTGGCTGCATCGAGACAGTAAGGTCTTTGTGGCTTCATAGAGGGAACAATCTCGTTATGGATGCATCAGACAAACCCCCTCGTTGTGGGTGCATCGAGGTAACAATCTCGTCGTGGCGGTATCGATTCACCTATCTCGCTGTGGCTGCATCGAGGCAACAATTTCGTCAAGGCTGCATCGAGCCAAACCCCTCGTTGTGACAACAACGAGGCAACAGTCTCGTTGTGGCTGCATCGCACTAACTCCTTCGTTTTGGCTGTATCGAGGCAACAAACTCGTTTTAGCTGCAACGGGGTAGAAGGCTCGTTGTGGCTGCATCGAGGCACTCAAGTCTTGACTGCAACGAACCAACCCTCTTGTTGTAGACTTATTAGGCACCAAGCTAGTTGTGGTTGAATCAGGCACCAAGCTAGTTGTGGTTAAATCAGGCACCAAGCTAGTTGTGGCTGAATCAAGCAACAATTTCGTTTTGGCTGCATCGAACCAACCCACTTGCTGTAGCTGTATCGAGGCAACAATCTCGTTTTGAGGCAGCAAATCGTTATTGCTGCATCAAGGCAACAATCTCATTGTTGCTAAATCGAGCTAACTGCTTCGTTGTGGCTGCATCGAAGCAACAATCTCGTTGTAGCTGAATCGATCCAACATCTTAGCTGTGGCTGCATCGAGGCAAAAATATCGGTGTGGCTGCAACGAGGCAACAATCTCTTTCTTGCTATATCAATGCAAAAATCTCTTTGTGGCTGCATCGAGGCAACCCACTCGTTGTGGCTGCATCGAGGCAACACTCTCTTTGTGGCTGCATCGTGCCATCACACTTGTTGCTTCAGCATGGAGGCAACAATCTCGTTGTGGTTGCATCGAGCCAATACTATTGTTGTGGCTGCATCGAGGCAAAAATCTCGTTGTAGCTGCATGGAGGAAGCAAGCTCGTTCTTGCTGCATCGAGGCAAGAATATCGTTGTGGCTGCAATGAGGCAATAATCGCTTTCTGGCTGCATCGAGGCAACAATCTCGTTGTGGCTGAATCGAGCCAATCACTTTTATGTGGCTACATCGAGGCTTGAATCTCGTAGAGGCTGCATCAAATCAATCTCTTCATTGTGGCTGCATCGAGATAAGAGTTTCAATGTGGCTGTATCGAGACTGCAAACTCATGCTCGCTGCATCAAGTCAACAATCTCGTCGTGGCTGCATCGACAAAAACCTCGTTCTAGCTGCATCAAGGCAACATTCTCGTTCTGGCTGCATCGAAGAAACAATCTTGTTGTGGCTGCATTGAAACAAAAATCTTTTTCTGGCTGTATCGAGGCACCAACCTCGTTGTGGCTGCACTGAGGCAACAATGTCATTTTGACTGCAGAAATGCACGATTCTCGCTGTGGCTGCATCGAGGTAACAGTCTAGTTGTGGCTCCAACGAGGCAAAAATCTTGTATATGCATCGAGGCAACAAGCTTGTTGTGGCTGTACTGAAGCACTAATCCTGTTGTGACTACAACGAGGTAACCCCCTCTTGTGGCTACATCGAGACAACAATCTCGCTGTGGCTGCATCGAGCCAACCACTTCGCTGTGGTTGCATGGAGTCAACAATCCCGTAAGGCTGGATCGAGGCGGCAAGTCCGTTGAAGCTGCATCGAAGTATCAGTCTTGTTGTGGCTGCATTGAACCAATCCCTTCGTTGTGGCTGTATCGAGGCGGCAAGCTCTTTCTGTATGCATCAAGGCAACAACAATAACGTGTCTTCACCCACTCAAACCCTCTGTGGCTGCATCGAGGCAACAACCTCGTTATGGCTGCATCTAGACAACAATTTCGTTTTTCATTGTATCGAGGAAAAACTCTCGTTGTGTCTACATCGAGGCACTAATTTCATTGTGGCTACATTGAGGTAACAATCTCATCGTGGCTGCATTGAGCCAACCCACTCATTACGGCCGTATCGAGGATGCAGGCTCGTTCAAAGTGCATCGAGGCATCAATTCGGTTGTGACTGCATCAAGCCAATCTCTTCGTTTTGGCAATATCGAGACAACAATCTCGTTTTGGCTTCATCGAGGCGACAAGCTCGTTCTGGCTGTATCAATGCAAGTTGTGGCTACATCTGCCCAAACCCTTTTTGTGGCTGCATCGAGGCAACATTCTTGATGAGGCTGCATCGAGAGAACAACCTCGTTGTGGCTGCAACGAGGCAACAATCTCGCTGTGGCTGCAACGAGGCAACAATATCGTTGTGGCTGCATTGAGGTAACAATCTCGTTATGGCTGCGTTGAAACAACTCATTCGTTGTGGCTACATCTAGACAACAATCTCGTTGTGGCTGCACCGAGACCTCAATATCACTGTGGCTCCATCAAGCCACCATTCTCGTTAATGCTGCATCGAGCGAACAATCTTGTTGCGGCTGCATCTAACCAATCCCTTCTTTGTGACTGCATCTAGACAGCAATCTCAAAGGGCTCTATCGAGGCAAGTATCTCATTATGGCTGCACCTATGTAGCGTTGTCGCTATATCGAGGCAACAATCTCGTTGTGACTCTATATATCCAATTACCTACCTCGTTTTGGGTGCATCGAGGCAACAATTTCGTTCTGGCTACATCAAGGCACCTGTTTCGATGTGGCTGCATCGAAGAAACAATATCGTTGTGGCTGCATCGAGACAACGATCCAGTTGCCGCTGCATCGAGGCAACAAGACTCATTGTAGCTGCATTGAGGTACAAATCTCGTTTCGGCTGCACCGAAACAACAATTTGTTCTTGCTGCATCAAGCCATCCCCGTCGTTGTAGTAGCATCGAGGTAACAATCTCGTTGTGGCAGCATTGAGGAAGCAAGCTCATCGTGGCTACAACGAGACAACAACCTCGTTCTTGTTGTATCTAGTCAACATTCTCGTTTTGGCTGCATCAAGCAAAGAAACTTGCTGTGGCTGGAACGAGGCAACAATCTCGTTGTGGCTGCATCGAGCTAACCCCCTTGTTGTGGCTGTATCGAGCCAACAGTCTCGTTATGGTTGCATCAAGGAAGCAGGCTCGGTGTGTCTGCATCAAGGCAACAATCTCGTTGTGGGTGCATCAAGACATGCACCCACAACTTGTTGCATTGTTGCATTGAGGCGACAGTTGAGCTGCATCTAGTCAACTCCTTAGTTGTGGCTACATCGAGGCAACAATCTCGTTCAATCTACATCGAGTCACTTATCTCGTTGTCGCTGCATCAAGACAACAATCTCGTCGTGGCTGCATCAAGCCAACCGCATCGTTGTGGCTGCATGGATACAACAATCTATTTGTGGCTGCATCTCTCTATTCCTCTCGTTGGGGGTGCATCAAGGCAAAAAAAAATGTTGTAGATGTATCAGGGCAGCAAGCTCGTTGTGGCTGCATCGAGGCAACAATCTCGTTTGGTAGCATCGAGCTTACCCTCTCGTTGATGCTGCAACGAGGCAACGTTCTTGTTCTGGCAGAATCGAGGCAGGAATCTCGTTTTGGCTGCTTCGAGGCAACAATTTCGTTGTTGATCCAACGATGAAACAATCTCGTTATGGCTGCATTGAGCTAACGCCCTCATTATGGCTGCATTGAGGCAACATTCTTGTTGTGGCTGCATCGAGGCAACAGTCTCATTATGGCTCCATCGAAGCAACCCCTCCTTGTGACTTCATCGATATAACCACAACATCTCGTTGTGGTTATATCAAGGAAGCAATCTCGTATTTTGGCTATTTCTTTGCTTCATTACTTCGTTGTTGCCTTAATGCAGCCATAACGAACGCGTTGGCTCGATGCAGACACAACGAGATTAGTGCAGCTTCAACGAGCTTCTTGCCTCGATGCCGCTACAACTAGATTGTTATCCCGATGCAGCCACAGCGATATTATTGCTACGATACAGCCACAACGACATTGGTGCCTCGATGTAGCCAGAACGATATTGTTGCCTCGATGCAGCCACAACAAGATGTTGACTCAATGCAATGAGTTCGTTGACTCGATCCAACCACAAAAAGATCGTTCCCTCGATGCAGCCACAACGAGGTGCTTCGCTATATGCAATCACAACGAGATTGTTGCCTCGATGCAGCCACAACGAGATTGCTATCTAGATGCACCCAAAACGAGATTCTTGCCACGATGGAACCTCAACGAGGTACTCGATCCATCCAGAACGAGATATTTGAGTCGATGCAGCCACAACGAGATTGTTGCCTCGATGCAGCCTCAATGAGCTAGCTGTCTTGATGCAGCCACAAGAAGGAGCTTGACTCGATCCAGCAATAGCGATATTGTTGCCTCGAGAAAGCCACAACGAACATGCATGTTCGGTGCAGCCAAACGAGATTATTGCCTTGATACAGCTATAACGAAGGGGTTGGCTCAATGCAGCCATATTGATTGTCTCGATGCACTTACAAGGAGGTCGTTGGCTCTATGTAGTCAGTACGAGATTGGTGCTTCACTATTACAGTCACAATAAGCTTGATGCCTCGATGCAGCCACAACGAGATTTTTGCCTCGATGCAGCCACAGTGAAATTCTTGTCTCGAAGCAGCCACAAAGAGATTGGTGCCTTGATGCAACCACAATGACATTCATGCTTCGATGCAGTCACAACGATTGTTGTCTCGATGAAGCAAGCTCGTTTTGGCTGTATCGAGGAAACAATCTCTTTGTTGCTGCATTGAGGCAAAAATCTCGTTGTGGCTGCATCAACCCAACCACTTCGTTGTGGCTGCATCGAGGCAGGATTCTTATTCTGGTTGCATCTATGTAATCCCTTCGTTGTGCCTCCATCGAGGCAAACATCTAGTTGAGTGTGCATCGAGGCAGCTCGATATGGTTCCATCGAAGCAACAATACCGTTCTGGCTGCATCGAGCCAACCTCTTCGTTGCGGTTGCATCGAGGCAATAATCTTGTTGTAGCTGCATGGAGGCATCAAATTCATTGTGGTTGCATAGAAGTGACAATCTCGTTCTGGCTGCATCAAGCCAAACCCTTTGTTGTGGCTGCATCAAGGCCACAATCTCGTATTTGCACTGAGGCAGCAAGCTCGTTGTGACTGAATCGATGGAATATTCTCTTTGTGGCTTCCTCTATCCAAGAACCTCGTTATGGCTGCATCGAGGCAACAATCTCGTTTTTGACTGCATCGAGGCAACAATCTCGTTATGTCTGCATCAAGGCACCAATCTCTTTCTACCTGCATCGAGGCAACAATCTTGGCGTGGCTACCTCGTGTCGTGCCACGTTGTTGCTACATCAAATCAACAATCTCGTTGTGGCTGCATCGAGACACCAATCTCGTTCCGGCCTCATCGAGGCATAGATCTCGTTGTCGTTGCATAAAGGTAAAGGTATTCGTTGTGGCTGTATCGCTCCAACACCTTCGTAGTAACTGCATCCTGGCAACAAACTTGTCATAGCTGCATCGAACTATACCCTTCTTTATGGCTGCATCGAGGGAATCTCTTTGTGACTGCACTGAGGCAACAATGCAACAATGTTGGCTGCATTGAGACAACAATCTCGTTGTACTTGCATCGAGGCAACAATATCGTTTTGGCAGCATCAAGCCAACCTCCTCGTAACTTTCTAGTTGGGGCTGCATCGAGGAAGGAAGCTCGTTTAGGCTGCATCGAGGCAACAATCTCATTGTGGCTGCATTGAGACAACAATCTGAGACTGAGACGACCCAATCCCTTCGTTTTGGCTGCACCGATGCAAAATTCTTGTTGTGGCTGCATCGAAGCAGCCCCTTCGTTGTGGCTGCATCGAGACAACATTCTCTTTGTGGCTGCATCGAGGTAGCAAGCTCATTGTTGTTGCATCAAAGCAACGTTCTGGCTACATCGAGCCAACCCCCTCGTTGTGTCTGCATTGAAGCAACAATCTCGTGATAGCTTCATCGATGCAACAAGTTCGTTGTAGTTGCATCGAATCAACAATCTCGTTGTGGCTGCATCGAGGCAACCTCTTCGTTGTGGATTCATCGAGGCAACAATATCGTTGTGGCTGCATCAAGGTAACAAACGCATTGTAGCTGCATCACGGCAACAAGCTAGTTATGGCTTCATCGATGCAACAATTTCGTTTTGGGTGCATTGAGCTAACACCCTCGTTGTGGCTGCATCGAAGCAACATTTTCGTTGTGGCTGCATTGAGGCAACATTCTCGTTGTGGCTGCATCGCGGCAACAATCTCATTCTGGCTGCATCAAACCAACCCCTTAGTTTCGGCTGCATTGAGGCAAAGATTTATTATGACTGCATAATAAATAGCAAGTTCGTTCTGGTTGCATCGAAGGAACAATCTCGTTGTGGCTGCATCGAGCCAACCACTTTGTTGTCAGTGCATTGAGGCAACAATATCGTTCGAACTGCCTCGAGGCAACAACCTTATTATGGCTGCATCAAGGCAATAATCTCGTTTTTGGCTGCATCGAGGCAACAATCTAGATGTACTTGCATCAAGGCACCAGTCTCGTTCTGGCTGCATCGAGGTAACAATCTCGTTTTGGTTGTATCCAGCCAACCCCATCGTTGTGACTGCATCGAGACTGCAAGCTCGTTGTGGCTGCAATGAGGCAACAATGAGGCAGCATGCTCGTTGTGACTGTATCGAGGCAACAATATCAATGTGGCTGCATCATGCACACCCCCCTCGTTGTTGCTGCATCGATACGATCTCGTTATGGCTGTAACGACCTAAGCCCCTTCTTGTGGCTGCATCAAGGCTACAATTTCGCTGTGGCTGCAACGAACGATCCCCCTCGTTATGTCTGCATCGAGACACCAGTCTTGTTCTGGCTGCATCGATGAAACAATCTTCTTGTAGCTGAATCGAGGTAGCAATCTCGTTTTGGCTGAATCAAAGCAGCAAGCTCATTGTTCCTGCATCGAGGCACCAATCTCCTCGATGTTAAATCGAGACAACAATATCTTTGTTTCTTCATCGAGCCAACCTCTTTGTTGTGCCTCCATTGAGGCAACAATCTCGTTGTGGCTGCATCGAGGCAGAATGCTAGTTGTGACTGTATCGAGGCAACAATATCATTGTGACAGCATCATGCCAATTCCCTCATTAAGGCTGCATAAATGCAACAATCTCGTTGTGGATGATGCATCAAGCCAAACCTCTCGTTGTGACTGCATCAAGGCAATGATATCGTTGTATGTGCATCTACACAGCAACCTAGTTGTGTCTGTATAGAGGAAACAATCCCGTTCTGACTGCAATGAGCCAACCCCTTCCTTGTCGCTGCATCGAACCAACCCTCTCGTTGCATCGAGTGAGCAGAGGCTGCATCGAGGCAAGAATTTTGTTGTGGCTGCATCGAACCAATCCTTTCGTAGTGGCTGTTTCGAGGTAACAATCTCATTGTGGCTGCATCGAGGCAGCAAGCTCGTTGTGGCAGCAACGAACCAAATATCTCGTTATGGCTGCATCGATACAACCACCTTCGTTGTGACTTCATCGTGAGAAAAATCTTGTTGTGGCTGCATTGAGATAGCTACCTTGCTCTGGATGCATCGAGGCAACAACGAAACCAACAACGAATCAACCACCTCTTTGTGGTTGAGTGGAGGCAACAATCCCGTTCTGTCTGTGGTTGGCTCGATATAGCTACAACGAGATTGTTGTCTCGATTCAGCCAGAACTAGCTTGCTGCTACGATGGAGCCACAACGAGATTCTTGCCTCGTTGAAGCAACAACGAGGGCGTTGGTTCGATGCAGATACAACAAGAATGCTGCCGGGATGCAGCCAAAAAGAAAGGGTTGCTTGGATATAGCCAAAATGATCTTACTGCCTCGATGCAGCCAGAACGAGATTATTGCCTCAATATAGTCACAATGAAGAAGTTGGCTCGATGCAGCCACAACGATATTGGTGAGTCGATGCAGACAAAACGAGCATAGTGCCTCGATGCAGCCACAACAAGATTGATACCTCGATGTAATGACAACTAGATTGTTGCCTCGATACAGCCACAATGACCTTGCTGCCTCGATGCAGCCACAACGACATTCCTGCCTTGATGCAGCACATCGAAGGGGTTGTCTCGATATAGCCTCAATGAGATTGCTGCCTCGTTGCAGCAACAACGAGATTGTTGTCTCGATCCTGCCACAAAAATGGGATTTGGCTCGATCTAGATTGTTCCCTCGATGCAGTCACAACGAGCTTGCTCTTTCGATGTAGCCACAACGACATTCTTGCCTCAATGCAACCACAACACAATGCTGCCTGGCTTCAGCCACAAAAAATGTGTTGGTTCGATGCAGCCACAACGATATTATTGCCAGCCGCAAAGAGATTATTCTCTCGATGCAGCCACAATGAAGGGGTTGGCTCAATGAAGCCACAACGAAAATATTCCCTCGATGCAGTCACATCGAGCTTGCTACGAAGGGATTGCCTCGATGCAGCCACAACAAAACTGTTACCTCGAGTGCAGCTACAACGAGCTTCCTGCCTTGATGCAGCCAGAACGAGATTGGTACCTCAATGGAACAACAATAAAGGCGTTGCCTCAAAGCTGCCACAATGAAGTGGTCGTTTCGATACAGGCAAAACGAGATTGTTGCCTCGTTTCAGTCACGAATGGGTTACCTCGGTGCAGCGACAACGAGATAGGTGCTTCGATGCAGCCACAACGATATTACTGCCTCCATGCAGCCACAATGAGCAGGGGAGTTCCTTTCAGCAAAGTGTTGGGCCAGTTTCTCGGCCTCTTCTGCTTGTGTGTTGTGTGTCAGTGGTGAGTGAGGGCGTGGGTTGTAGATGACGCGCACTCGTCGCCACATCTTGGCATGTATGATGACGCTTTGAAGATACTGCTGGGCTTCAAGACTTCGGTGACGTCGGTAAGTCCTTCGTGCTGCGCTGATGCGCCTGTTAAGTTCCTCAACCCTGGGACCATATAATTATCCAGTCATATTTGTATGTCCTATGGCATGGTTGAACGAGAGTAATGGATTGGTGGATGATGATGTAGTTTAGTGCTGTATATCTGTCATCGAGAGATAGGTTGTGGTCGATCTCCCTTAAACGAGTTTCAACAGTGGTGGTAAATAGGTCCCTATCAGCAAGTTGCATATTGAATCTTCTTGGCCTAAGTTTGCGTAGCATAAAGCAAAATTCGGTGTCTATGATGATTCCATAGTGATCATTTGAGAGGGGGGGTTGTAGAAACCAGGAAGGAGCAGGGTCAAGACAAGTAGAAGCGAAAGCCAGGTCAAGTTGCCCATTGTTGACGTGAGTTGGTGTATTAAAGTCATTAAGGAGCATCACCCTTGTAGAATCTTGCTATGCTGCATGAAGATCTCTGCCTGCTTAGTTGGTCCTACCAAGTGATCCAGGGAGAGGGTGTGCATTGAAATCCCCCTGCTATGATTATGTTTTGTGTGGCAGCAAGGCCAAAGAGCTCTGTCAGATCAAGGGATGTGGCTGGTGGTTTGTAGAGATTGTTGAGTGTTATGTTGATAGTAGGGAGGCAGACAGCTTGGGCTTCTACGCTTTCCCTACATGGCATAGGATTGATGACCCAATGGCAGTTGAGGGCAATATTGGTGAGGATGGAAAGGCCACCCGCTGTTGAGGCCGATGTGAGTATGGAATGCTTGATAGCCTTACAATTCGAGGGTAGTCTCTTCAGGAAGAAATGTCTCCTGTAGGAGGAAGATATATATGCTACTTCCTGTGCTGCTTCCATGAGATAGGCACACTGAGATCTGAAGCCTCTGTAGTTACAGTGGATTCTAGTGCTGGTTGGTTGATCTTTGCTACTGTGAGGTCTGTGACGATTCATGCTACTAGCAAGGCCAGGTCCGTGGTAAGAGTATGCAAGGTTTCCTGGGCTACAAGGGTTGTGCCTGAGGAAAGGTTGTGCTGTGGTTGCAGGTTGGCTGACGCAGGCGGTGGAGCTGTGGGTGGATTCTTTTGGTTGGGGTGGGCTAGTCTTGGTCATGGGGACACCTGTTGGCTTTCAAGGACAGGAAATTCGGAATGCAGGGTCTGCAGGGGAATTGCTGCTGGCTGTTTCGGACGCTGTTGGCTCCAAACGAATGTTCCAGCTGGAGCAGGGGTCGTAGTCTTCCTCTGGTGCTTCCAGTTGCTACCCAGTTCACCTGGCGTTAGTGTCCCTGGAGGCGTTCAGGGCAGGCAGGTGCCCATGGCTACAGTTGGGATATCGGTGCCTTACGGCCTCCTTGGCCTTGTAATGCTTAAGGCTGGAGGTCGTGTGCAATTCGCCCTGTGATGGCATAACTTCTAACACCTGAAAAAGCGTTGTTCTGGAGTTGTTCTGGAGTGTAAGGCCTGAGGTAGTACAGACCCGAATTCCTCGGATCGTTGTGTGTTGGGAAGTGGGCCCCTGAATGATATTAATACTTGTCGTGTTTACTCCCTGGTGCCTTTTTACACCATGGTGCCTCTACAGGCATCCTGAGGGGGTAGCCCACCTTTGTTAAGATTTTTGGTCTTGTGAGCATGACTATTGGCCTGTTGCCAGTGCTTCCAGAATACGGTAGGTTTCTTCGTTGTATGGTACGAGTATAGAGCTGCCGTCTTTTCCGATGATATTCCTCATCGTTAAGTTGGTGTGTGCATCGTAGCTTGTTTTGGAAGCCGTCCTGAACTGGCACTCAGAAGGCAGGGAAAGCATCATGCGGTGGAGGAGGTCGAGTCTCTCCAACAGAAAGCATGTTGTGTCTTGCAGCGTCCGCGCAACGAACTAAGCATATGGGGTGATGCAAGGGCACTGGAGCAATAATTCACATAACAGAGACGCACTTATCTGTGTAAGACACGTGATGTATGCACTACAACCAATCCCAAGGCTCATAGAACAAAAACGTCAGAAAAGAGAGTGCGCACTGGTGAGCTCACATAGCTAGGCATGGGTGCAGAGACAGCCACAAGAAGACACCATGGTTTGCAACATAAGACCAGCGGCTGAGAATTCCAAAGTCTTGGAATGACAGGATCAACAACAAAGCAGTTGAGTTACGTGACGTAATTCGATAAAACGCTAAAACGAATGGAAAACACACTTTATGGATAAATATAATAGCATTACCATAAAAGTATTTTGAGCTTTTGAGCATATTACCTATAAAAACGCCAAAATACAGAATACGAAAACACATTATGAAAAATGTATATGATATAAGTGTTTTTGAGCTTAGGTACCAAAACGTTTCCCCATATATAGAATTTTCCATACTTTTTTTTTTTCTACGTAACAAGCTCAAAATCACTCAAAAATCTTGTTTTTTTGTAATGCTAATCTGCTTCTACATAAAGGGTATTTTACATGAGTTTTAGCGTTTGTGTTATGAATATACTGTCTAACCGTAAAGAATTTTTTACATGTGTGTAAGCGTTTTGGTACGTAAATATCTCAAAACCCCTAAAAGAAACACTTTTTTTTTTTTTTTTTCTTTTTGGTAACGGGGACGCTCATAAACACTGAAAATACACGTGTCTGGAAATCTCGTTCTCTTTCCCTATATCCGTTTTTAGTATGAATATACTGTCTCTCCATAAAGCATTTTTTATATGTGTCAGCGTTTCGGTACGTATCTCAAAAACACTAAAGGAAACACTTTTGGATATATTGTTTTGTTTTCCACTTAAGGTGCTTTACATGTCTAGAAATCTCGTTTTCTTTCCTCATATGCTTTGTTTGCATTTTTGGCGTTTTCAAATCTGAAATACACTCAGAGTCTTTATGATTCTCCATATAAATCGCTATTCATGCCTTTTAGCATTTTGGTGCCTAAGAAGCTAAAAAAAAACACTCATAATACACGTTTCTCGTAAAGTCTTTCCGTTTCCACATATAGGGTACTTTGCATGCATTTTGGCATTTTTCGTTGTAACAAATTGAGAAAAAAACGATCAAAATATTTGTTTTTAGTAAATTTATTCTGTTTCTCCATAAAGTATGTTTTGCATGCGTTAGAGAGTTTTGGTACGTAGGAAGTTTAAAAAACGCTCTCAAAAGACACGATTTTCGAGATGTTTTTTTTTATTCATATATAGGTTGAATTACATGTTTTTTTTTTCTTTTTCTTTTTTTTTTTTGTTCTAAAACACTCAAAAGACACTTTCCTGATAATGTTGTTTCCTTTTCCCAATAAAGGAGGGTTTGTGTGCTTATAGGCGTTTTTGTACTAGCTATGTGAAATACGGTCAAAATATACGTTTTAGTGCTATTTGTGCGTTTAGAGATATCATACCTAAAAACCCAAAAATCACATATAATGGATCTTTTTTCGTAATGTACTTTCGTTTCCCCATATAGGATACTTCATATTCATTTTGGCGTTTTACTATGTAACAAGCTCAAAGAAATTCAAAATACTAAATAATAATTTTATTTTCTTTCTCTCTAAAGTGTGATTTGTATGTATTTTCTTTTTCGTTTTGTTACGTAAGTATTTGAAAAACATTGAAAGAAGTTTTTTTGTATTTTTTTTTTTTATCAGTATAGGGTGTTTTCCCATATGTTTTAGTGCCTAACATGTTCATAAAACGTTTTTGGAATATACACTTTATATATATATATATATATATATATATATATATATATATATATATATATATATATATATATATATATATATATATATATATATATATATATATATTGTTCTGCTTCTCCACATAGAGTGCTATTCATCCTTTTTAGCGTTTTAGTACCTAAGCTCAAAAACACATAATAAACCTTATCGTAATATCGTTTCGTTTTCCCATATAAGATAATTTGCATGCATTTTAGCGTTTTTAGCTCAAAGATAATCAAAATACTTTTCTTTGGTGATGTTATTCTGTCTCCATAAAGGGTGTTTTCGAAGCTGAAAAAACACTGAAAAAACACGATGTTATAACGTTGCTTTGTATTCCCATATAAAGTAATTTCTAAGCTTTTTCGCATTTTAGTGCCCAACATGCACAAAAATGCATTTCTTGGAATGTCGTTTCGTTTCCATGCATTTTGGTATTTTGGTACCTAACAATGTGAAAACACTCAAATTACACGTTTTTGGTAATGTTGTTCTGTTCTCCATATAGAATGCTATTCCTACGTTTTAGCATTTTGATACTTAAGAAACTCAAAAACCCTGATAATACATGTTTCTCCTAATGTCTTCTATTTTTGACATAGAGGATACTTTCCATGTATATCTTACATAAGAAACCCAAAAGCACACAATACATGTTTCTCAAAATGTCTTTTATTTTCCCCATATAGGGCAATTTTCATGTCATTTGGTGTTTTACAACGTAACAAGCTCAAAAAACATTCAAAATACGTGTTTTTCGTAATGTTATTCTGTTTCTCCATAAAATTTTTGGCAGGCGTTTTTTTTTTTTTGCGTTTTTGTATGTAAATAAATCAAAAACATTCAAGAGACACATTTTTTTATAATGTTTTGTTTCCCTGTATCGCGTGGTTTTTTTTTATGCTTTTTTATCGCTTTGGTGCCTGGTACACTCACAAACACTCAAAAGACACGTTTTTTTTTTTTTTCAATCGTGTTTCCTTACCCCATACAGGGAGCTTTCCATGCATTTTGGCGTTTTGGTACCTATCAATGTGAAATACACTCAAAAAACATATTTTATTTTGTACTGTTCTTCTGTTTTTCCATATAGAGTGGTCTTCGTGCGTTTTTTGCGTTCTGGTACTTAAGAAGCTCAAAAACACTCATAATACACGTTTCTCGTAATGCCTTTTCGTTTCCACATATAGGTTAATTTGTACGAATGTTGGCGTTTTTGCACGTAATAAGCTCAAAAGACATGAAACACTTTTTTTTTGGATCCCTTTTGACTTTTATACCCTTTTAATCACAGTTGTAACTCGAATTCACACAAAATTGAGGTCGGCAGTCGTGATATACAGTCGCCACCGTGATAGTCCTCTTACTGCCCAACAAAGTGATATAACCTCAAGCCGAGTAGTGTCGTTTCACTGCCTCTTGGACGACAGCCCTTCTCAGGACCTGACGAGGAAGTTTAAAGTTTACTACTCGGCTAATTACTTAGGTTCTCTGTGGCCGAACTGCATTAGCCCGCAGTAGCATTTAAGACAAGCAATGTCACTAACAAGAGACACAAGAAAATACAGCAAAAAAGAGTCCCCACATACACAGGAGAGTCAGTCACTGCTCACTGCTCCAGCTCGACCTGTACTCTCACACAGGTGAGGTGCCACTTCCATGGGTATAGTGTGTAATTCACAACTACCCTTTCTGGCAGACTATGTAGACTTCTAGTTTATATAAGTAGGCCGGGGCGTACGACCGGTGATGACTCACTTATCTCATTAAGGCAACTGACCCTGCTAACTTTATCCTGCCTTAGTGTCCTTCAAATATTAGAGTATGTCTCAGTACCTCGGCTCCATCCAACTGCTGGGTAGTGATAGTGTGAGAAAGCACTCCATCCACTTTCCCGCGCTGCTGCTAAGCGGAGGGGGGTACAAGGAAAAAGGGGGTAGGTGCGACACATACAGACGTGAATAAAACATTTTACTTTCAAAACCTCTACTGACTAAACAAAGGGGCTGGATGAATATTTATTTAATTGCCAAGGACATCTCTTCTTCTGTAAAATATGTGAAAATCAAACTGACTGGACAAAGGGAAATACGGTAAATTGATCCAGGAACGAGAGTGTCCGGGCGCGGAAATTCTTATCGTAAGTTTATGGCAGCGAACGGCCTCTCTCTCTCTCTCTCTCTCTCTCTCTCTCTCTCTCTCTCTCTCTCTCTCTCTCTCTCTCTCTCTCTCTCTCTCTCTCTCTCTCTCTCTCTCTCTCTCTGTATGATATGTTGGGCTAGCTGGCATCACCAGATACGCGGGCAAGCTTGGGCAGTGTAGAGCCACCCATTGTCCAGCAAGGTCACTTCTTGTACGCAACTCCAACTTCATAGGAAGTTGGAGTTGTGTCCATCCACACAGTAGGATGCAACCAGAACACACCAACATGGGTGCGTCAAGACCAAGGCTTTTCACACCTGTTGGCAGGCCACGTCCAAACATCGCCGGTTCTTCCCGGCGTCCGACGCCTATGGGCTGTCCGAACATCACCTTGGACATGGACGACCTGGTTAGCTTGTCTGCCTCTGCACGCACGGGCAGTGGTAACTCCTGGCCTATGCAGGACCCTGAGACCATGTGGACAGAAGACGGTGGCCACGCCGCCGAAGTGCGGGGCTGACATGACGGCTGTTGTTTCAATGCAGCCACAGCAGAGTTGGCTCGAAGTAGCCACAACGAGATTGTTGCCAGGGTGCAGCCACAATGAGGGGCTTGGCTCGATGCTGCCACAACGAGATTATTGCCTCAGTGCAGCCAGTAGGGGATTCGCTTGATCAAGCTACAACGATATTGTTCTTTGATGCAGTCATAATGAACTTGCTACCTCGATGCAGACAAAACGAGATCCCTACCTCAATACAACCACAACGAGCTGCCGCAATGCAGCTGCCCCAATGCAACGAGTTAGTTGCATCGTTCTTGACACAACGAAGGGGTTGGTGCGATGGAGCCACAACGAAATTGTTGCATCGATGCAGCAAAAATGAGAGGGTTGGCACAATGCAGCCACGACAAGATTGTTGCTTCAATGCAGCCAGAACGAGATTGGTGCCTTGATGCATATACAAGACTGTTGCCTCGATGCAGCCAAAAATGAGATTGTTGACTCGATGCAGCCATAACGAAGTTGTTGCCTCGATACAGTCACAATAAGAATGTTACTCCGATGGAGCAACAAAGAGGGCGTTGGCTCAATGAAGCCACAACGTCATAGTTGCCTTGATGCAGACAGAAGCTTACTGCCTCAATGCAGCCAAAAAGAGATTGTTGCCTCGATGCTGCCACAACGAAGGGGTTGGCTCGATGCAGCCACAATAAGATTGTTGCCTCGATGAAGCCAAAAAGAGCTTGCTGCCTCGATGCAGCCACAAAGAGATTGTTGTCTCCATGCAGGTTTGGGTCGATGCAGCTAAAACGAGATTGTTGCCTCGATTGAGTCACAACGAGCCACGATGTAGCTACAACGAATTTGTTGCCTCGATGCAGCCACAACAAAGGGGTTGGCACGATGAAACGAAGAAGAGATTGTTGCCTCGATGCAACAACAACAAGAGGGTTGACTAGATGCAACCACTACGAGATTCTTACCTGGATGCAGCCACAACGAGATTGGTGTCTTGATACAGACACATCGACATTGTTGCCTCGATGCAGCCAAAAACGAGATTGTTGCCTCGAAGCAGCCACAACGAGGGGGGATGGCTTGATGCAGCCACGACGAGCTTGCTGCCTCGATGCAGCCACAAAGAGTTTGTTTATTATGTGCAGCCACAACAAAGAGGTTGGCACAATGCAGCCACAACGAAATTGTTGCATTGATACAGCCACAACGAGGGGATTGGCATAATGCAGACACAACAAGATTGTTGCCTTAATACAGCCACACCGAGATTCATCCCTCGATGCAAAAGCAACAAGATTATTTCCTCGATGCCGCCAAAAACAAGATGATTGCTTCGATGCAACCACAACGAGCTTGCTGCTTTGATGCAGCCACAACGAAGGGGTTGGCTCGATGCAGCCACAACGAGATTGTTGTTTCGATGCAACCACAACGTAAGGGTTGCCTCGATGAAGGCATAGCAAGATTGTTGCCTCGATGTAGCCAAAAGCTACAAGCCATCCGGCTACAGTGAGATTGTAGTTTCGATGCAGCCACAAAGATTGTTGCCTCGATGCAGACAAAACGAGCTTGCTGCCTAGATGCAGCAACAACGAAGGGGTTGGCGTGATGCAGCCACAAAGAGATTGTTGCCTCGATCCATCCACAAGGAAGGGGTTGGCTTGATACAACCACAATGAGATTGTTGCCTTGACGGAACCACAACGAAAGGGTTAGGTCGATGCAGCTACAACGAGATTGTTGGTTGTTTGAAGCCAGAACGAGGTTGATGCCTCGATGCAACCATAACGATATTCTTGCCCCGATGCAGCCACAAAGAAAGGGTTGGTTTGATACAACCACTACAATTGATACAACCACTTCGTCTTGAACGATTAGATTGGTTCGATGCAGCCACAATAGGATTTTTGCCTCCATGCAGCCTGGGTGCAGCAAAAACGAGATTGTTGCCTTGATCCAACCACAGCGAAGTGGTTAGCTCGATGGAGCCTTGTTGTTGCCCGATTGTTGCTTCTATGCAGCCACAACAAGCTTGATGCCTCGATGCAGCAACAACGAGATTATCGCCTCGATGCAGACACAAAGGGGCTGACTCGAAGCAGCCATAACGAGATTGTTGCCTTGATGCAGCCACAAAAAGGGGTGTTGCCTAGATTCAGCCACAACTTGACTGATGCCTCGATGGAGTCACAACGAGATTGTTGTCTCAATGCAGCCACAACGAGCTTGCTGTCTCAATGCAGCCACAACGAGTTTTTTTGCCTCAAATTCAGACAACGTTATTGATGCCTAGTTGCTACCCGGATGCAGACACAAAGACTGTTGTTGTTATTGACATGGTGCAGCCACAACGAGATTGTTCTCTCGACGCAGCATCAACGAGCTTTGAGCTTTGAAACGATGGAGCCACAACTAAGGGGTTGGTTTGATAGAGCCACAACGAGATTGTTCCCTCGATGAAGACAAAATGCCTCGAAGCAGCCAAGCGAGATTGGCTCGATGCATCCACGCAGCCAAACATAGATTGTTGCCTAGATGCAGCAACAACGAACTTGCTGCCCCGATGCAACTACAAAGTTTTTGTTGCCTCGAAGCAGCCAGAACGAAGAGGTTGGCGCGATGCAGTCACAATAAGATTGTTGCCTCGGTGCAGCAACAATGAGAATGTTGCCTCGATGCAGCCATAACAAGGCTGTTGGCTCGATGTAGCCTCAACGAGCTTGCTGCCTTTATGCCTTTATGCCACAAAGAGATTGTTGCCACAACGAAGGTTTTGTCTCGATAGAGCCACAACGAGATTGTTGCATTGATGAAGCCTCAATATTTGTGTTGGGGATGTAGCCACAACGAGAATGTTGACACGATGGAGCCACAACGAGCTTGCTGACTCAATGCAGCCATGAAGAGCTTACTGCCTCGATGCAGTCAAACGAGATTGTTGCCTTTGTACAGCCAGAACGTGGTGGTTGGCTCGTTGCAGCCAGAACGAGATTGGTGCCTCAATGCAGCAAGAGCAAACTTGCTGTCTCGATGCAGCCACATCGAAATTAATGCCTCGTAACAGCCACAAGAAGATTGTTGGTTCGATGCAGCCACAACGAGTTTGGTGCTTCAATGCAGCCACAGTGAGATTGTTGCATCGATGCAACCATAACAATATTGTTGCCTCGATGAAGCCACAACGAGGGGCTTGGTTTCATGTAGGCACAACGATTGTTGCCTCGATGCACTCATAACAAGGGGGTTAGTTCAACGCAACCACAACGAGATTGTTGCCTCGATGCAGCCACGAGGAAGGGATTGACTCGATGCAGCCACAACGAGATTGTTGTCTCGATGCAGCCACAACGACCATGCTTCCTCGATGCAGCAACAACAAAATTTTTGCCTCCATGAAGCCACAAGAAGATTACCTCGATGCAGCCACAACGACATTGGTGAATCGATTCATCCACAACGAGATTGTTCCATCGATGCAACCACAACGATGGCGATCGCTCGATGCAGACACAACAAGATTGTTGCCTCGATGCAGCCACGAGATTATTGTCTCGATGCAACCACAATGAGGATATTACCCAAAATGATTTTGTTGCCTTGATGAAGCCACAAAGGTGTTGCCTTGAGGCAGCCACAACAAGATCGTTTCCTCGATGCAGCCACAATGAGCTTGCTGCCTTGAGGCATCGTTAACGAGACCATGATGCAGCCACAACAAAGGGATTGGCTCGATACAACCACAACAAAATTGTTGCCGGCATGTAGCCACAAGGATGGGGTTGGTTCGATGGAGCCACAACGTGATTGTTTCCTCGATGTAGCCACAACGAGCTTGCTGCCTCGATGCAGATAAACGAGATTGTTGCCTTCATGCAGTCACAATGAAGGTAATGGCTCGACCAGCCACAACAAGCCTCGATGCAGCCAAACGAGATTTTTGCCTCGATGCAGCCACAACGAGCTTCCTGCCCACAATACAGCCACAACAAGATTGGTGCCTCGATGTAGATACAACAAAATCGTTACCTCGATGCCACCAAAAGAAGTTCTTGCGTCGATGTAGCCACAACGAGCTTGCTGCCTCGATGTCTCTATGTAGCCAGAACAAAGAGGTTGGTTCGATAACAAGATTATTGCCTCGATGTAGCCACACCGAGTGTGTTGGCTGGATGCACTCAGAATGAGATTGTTGCCTCAAAGCAGCCACAAAGATTGTTGCCTCGATGGAGACAAAACGAGTTTGCTGCCTCGATGAAGCCACATCAAGAATGTTGTTTCGATGCAGCAAAAACGAGGCGTTGGCTCGATGTAGCGAAAACGAGAGCGAAAACGAGAGGTTGTTGTCCTGATACAACCTTAACGAGATGCAGCCACAAGAAGGTTGTTGCCTCGATGCAATCACAACGAGAATGTTGCCTCGATGCAGGCACAGCGAGGGAGTTGGCTCGTTTCTGCCCACATTGTTGCCTCGATTCAGTCTCGATACAGCCACAACGAAATTCTTGCCTTGTTGTAAGCACATCGAGGGATTTACCTCGATGCAGCAACGAGATGTTGGTTCTATGAAGGCACAACGACCTTGATGCATCGATGCAGCCACAACGAGATTCTTGCCCCGATGCAGCTACAAAGAAGGTGTTGGCCTGATGCAGCCACAACGATATTTTTGTCTCGATGCAGCCACAACAAGATTGTTGCATCGATGCAGCCACAACAAGGTTGTTGTCTCAATGGCTTAACAGCAAACCTGCTGCCTCGATACAGCCACAACGAGATTGTTGCCTTGATGCAACTAGAACGTAGATGAAGCAGCCATAACGAAACTTGCTGCCTCAATGCAGCCACAGCGAAGGCGGGTTGGTTTGATGCAGTCACAACGAGATTGTTGCCTCGATGCAGCAACGAAGAGCTTACTGCCTCGATGCAGTCAAATGAGATTATTTATTGCCTTAATACAGCCACAACGAAGGGGATGGCTCGGTGCATCCATAACGAGATTGTTACCTCAATGCAGACAGAATGAGGAAGTTGGCTCGTTGCAGCCAGAACGAGATTGGTGCATCGAGGTTGCAATAACGAGCTTGCTGACTCGATGCAGCCACAACGAGATTGTTGCCTCGATGCAGCCACAATTAGATTGTCGCATCGATGCAGCCACAACAAGGGGTTTGGCTTGATGCAATTACAACGAGATTGTTGCCTTGATGCAGCCATAACATGGAGTTTAGGCTCAGTGCAACCAGAACGAGATTGTTGCCTCGATGCAGAGACAAGAAAGGGGTTGACTCGATGCAGCCACAACGAGATTGTTGCCTTTATGCAGCCAAAACGATCTTGTTGCCTTCATGCAGCCAAACAAGATTGTTGCCTAGATTCAGCCACAATGAGGGGGACTAGCTGGATGAAGCCAAAACTGAGATTGCTGCTTCGATGCAGCCACAACGAGCTTGGTACCCCGATGCACCTACAACGAATTTGTTGCCTCGTTAGATCCATAACGAAGGGGTTGGCATGATGCAGTCATATCGAGCTTGCTGCTCGTTAAGGGAGTTGGCTAGATGCAGCCAAAATACAGGCTGCTTCGATGCAGCAACAACGAGCATGTTACCCCGATGCTGCTACAACGAGTTTGTTGCCTCAATGCATCCACAACTAGGGGATTGGCGAGCTTTTTGCCCCGATGGAGGTACAACGAGTTTGTTGCCTCGATGCAGTCAAAACGATGAGGTTGACGCGATGGAGGCCTCGATGCAGCACCAACGAGATTTATGCCTCGATGCATCCACAACGAAGGCTTGACGAATCGATGCAGCCACAAGATTATTGCCTCGATGCAGCCACAACAAAGGGATTGGCTCTATGCAGCCAAAACAATATTGTTGTTTCGATGCAGCCACAACGATTTTGCAGCCTCGATGCAGCAACAACGAGATTTTTGCCTTAATGTATCCACAACGAAGGGGTTCACTCGATGCAGTCACAATGAGATTGTTACCTCGATGTAGCTAGAATAAGGGGGTTGGCTCAATGCAGCCGAAACGAGATTGTTGCCTCGATGCAGGCACAACCAGCTTGCTGCCCCGCTGCAACTACAGCGTTGCAACTACATTTGTTGCCTCGATGTAGCCAGAACGAAGGAGTTGGCGACATACAGCCAAAGCGAGATTATTGCCTTGATATAGCTAAACGAGGGGTTTGCTATATATATATATATATATATATATATATATATATATATATATATATATATATATATATATATATATATATATATATATATATATATATATATATGTATATAACGAAATTATTGCCTTGAAGCAGCAACAACGAGGAAGTTTGCAAGATGTAGCTACGCCACGACTGTGTCCTCGAAGCAACCACAGCGAGATTGGTGCCTCGATGCAGCAACATCGAGATTGTTGCCTCCATGCAGCAACAACGTGGTTGTTGCCTCGATGCAGCCACAACGAATGTTTGGCTCGATGCAACCACGGCGATAATGATGCCTTGATGCAATCACAACGACCTTGCTGATTTGATACAGCCACAACGAGAGTGTTGCCTCGATGCAGCCACAAGGAAGAGATTGGCTCGACCCAGCCACAACGAGATTGTTGCCTCGATGCAGCCATAATGAAGGAGTTGGCTCGATGCAACCACAACAAATTAGTTGCCTTGATGCAGCCACAACGATAACACAATGAGGCTTGTTACAGCCACAACAAGCTTACTGCATCGATGCAGTAATAAGCAGATTGTTGCCTCGATGCAGCCATAACTAAGCTTATGATTGCCTGCTGCCCAATACAGCTACAACGAGTCTGTTGCTTCAATGCAGCCATGATGAGTTTGTTACCTGGATGCATCTACAGCAAGATTGTTGACTCAATACGAGATTTTTGCCTTGATACATCCAGAACGAGCTTGCTACCCCGATGCAGCTACGACAAATTTGTTGCCTCGATGCAGCCACAACGATAGTGTTAGCGCGATGGAGCCACAAAAAAAAAAAATGCGCAAATACTACTACACTACGCAGCCACTACGAGGGGGTTGGCTTGATACAGCTACGACAAGATTGTTGCCACGATTCAGTCACAATAAGATTGGTGCCTCGATGCAGCCACAAGAAGATTGCTGCCTAAATATAGCCATAACGAGATTGTTGCCTCGATGCAGCCACGACAAGGTTGTTGCCTCGATGCAGCCACAATGTGATTGTTGCTTCGATGCAGCCGCAACGAAGGGACTTGCGCACTGCGCACTGCACTGCGCACTTGCGCATTGCACTTCAATATTTTTGTTTCAATGCAGCCACAACGAGCTTACTACCTCAATGCAGAAACAACGAGGTTGTTTCCTCGATGCCGGCAGAACGAAGGGATCGGATCGATGCATCCACAACAAGATTTGTGCCTCGATGGAGCCACAATGTGGTGGTTGCCTTGATGCTTGTTGCCTTGATGCAGCCACAACGAGCTTGCTGCCTCGATGAAGCTGCAATAACATCATTGCCTCGATGATGCTACAACGAGCTTGTTGCATCGATGCAGCCACAAGGAGATTGTTGCCTCAATGTAACCAAAACGAGGAGGTTGGCTGGATGCAACCACAATGAGGGGTTTGGATGTAGCTACCTCGATACAGCAAGAACGAGATTGTTGTCCCTATACAGCCAAAACGAAGGGGTTGACTCGACGCCGCCACAACGGGATTTTTCCCTCGATACAGATACAACGAGCCTGCTGCCAATAAACAGCTAAAGCGAGATTGTAGCCACAACGAGGTTCTTGGCCTCGATGCAGCCACAACGAAGGGGTTGCCTTCATGCAGTCACAATGGGAATGTTGTCTCGATGCAGCTACAACGAGCTTCTCTCCTCAATTCAGCCATAACGTGATTATTGCATCGATACAGCTACGACAAAGGGGTTGGCTCGATGCAGCCACAAGAAGATTATTACCTCGATGAAGACACAACGAGCTTGCAGCCTCGATGCAGCTAAAACGAGATTGTTGCCTCGATGTAGCTACAACAAATGGGTTGGCTTGATGCAGCCACAACGAGATTGTTGTATCGATGCACCCACAACGAGGTGGTGTGATTGATGCAGCCACAATGAGATTGTTGCATCGATGCTGGCACAAGGAAGGGTTTGGCTCGATTTAGCCTCGACGAGACTGTTGCCTCGATGCAGCCACAGCGAGATTAGTGCCTCCATACAGCCACGGCGACATTGTTGCCTCGATGCACCTACACCGAGTGGGTTTGTCTGAAGCAGCCTCAGAGATTGTTCCCTTGATGGAACCACAAAGAATTTGCTGCCTCGATGCAGCTACAACGAGGGAGTTGGCTCGATGCAGCTAAAAAGAGATTCTTCCCTCGATACAGCCACAACGAGATTGCTGACCCTATCCTGCTAAAACGAGTTTGTTGCCTCGATGAAGCCACAACGAAGAAGTTTGCGAGATGCAACGACAAAGAGATCTTTGTCTCGATGCAGCCGCGACAAGGGGGTTCACTATGCAGCTACAACGAGATTGTTCCCTCGAGGCAGCTAAAATAAACTTGGTTGCGATGTAGCCAAAACGAGATTCTTACCTCGATGCAGCCACAACGAGCTTGCTTCCTCGATGCACCCACAAACAGGAGGTTGCCTCAATGCAGCCTCAACATGATTGTTGCCTCGATGCAGTCATAACGAAGGGGTTGGCTCGATGTAGCCAGAACGAGATTGTTGCCTCTATGCAGCAACAACTATCTTGCTACCTCGATTCAACCACAAAAAAATTGTATCCTAGATACAGCCACAACGAAGAGGATGGCTCGAGGCAGCCACAACAAGATTGTTGTCTCGATGTAGCCACAAAGAGGGTTTTGGTTCGATGCAGCTATAAAGAGGTTGTTGCTTTGATGAGGCCACAACGAGGTGGTAGGCTCAATGCAGAAACAAGGCGGTTGTTGTCTCGGTGCAGTTAAAACGAGCTTCCTGTCTCGATGCAGCCAACGAGATTGTTGCCTAGATGGAGCCACAACGAGAATGCTGTCTCGATGCAGCTACAACGAGGCGGTTGGATCGATTCAGGTTTCGATGCTGACACAAAGTGGGTGTTGGTTCGATGCAGCCACAAAGAGATTGTTCTCTTGATGCATTCACAACGATAAGGATGGCTCGATGCAGCCACAAAGAGATTAGTGCTTCGATGCAGCCACATAAAAGGGATTGGCTCGATTCAACCACAACGAGATTGTTGCCTCGATGCAGCCAGAACGCGATTATTGCCTCGTTACAGCCACAACCATATTCTTGCCTCGATGCATTAAGAACGAGCCTGCTTCATCCATGCAGCCACAACGAGATTTTTGCCTCGATGCAGTCACAACAATAGTATTGGCTCGATGCAGCCACAACGAGATTGTTGCCTCCATGCTGCAGCAACAAGTGTAATGGCACGATGCAGTCACAAAGAAAGTGCTGCCTCGATGCAGCAACAACGAGTGGGTTGCCTCGATGCAGACACAAAGATTTTTGCATTGATATAGCAGGAACGAGATTATTGCCTCGTTGCAGCCACACCGATATTTTTGCCTCGATGCAGCCACAACTAAGGTGTTGGATCGATTCAGCTACAACGAGATTGTTGCTTCGATGCAGCCACGATGCAGTTAGCTCAATTTAGCCACAATGAGATTGTTGCCTCAATGCACCCGTAACGATTTGCTGCCTCAATGGAGACAGAACAAGATTGCTGCCTTGATACAGCTACAGCAAGTGGTTTGGTTCGATGCAGCCAAAACGAGATTGTTGCCTTGATTCAGCCACAACTAGCTTGGTGCCTAATAAGTCCACAACAAGAGGGTTGGTTCGATGCAGTCAAAACTAGATTGCCTCGATGCAGCCACAACAAACCTTCTACCCCGATGCAGCTAGAACGAGTTTGTTGCCTCGATACAGCCAAAACGAAGGGGTTAGCGCGATGCAGCCACAACGAGACTGTTGCCTCGTTGTTGTCACAACGAGGGGTTTGGCTCAATGCAGCCTTGACGAGATTGTTGCCTCGATGCAGCCACAGCGAGATAGGTGAATCGATACCGCCACGACAAGATTGTTGCCTTGATGCACCCACAACGAGGGGGTTTGAAGTATCCACAACGAGATTGTTCCCTCTATGAAGCCACAGAATCCTTGCTGTCTCGATGCAGCCGCAACGAGAGGGTTAGCTCGATGCAGCAGCCTAAAGGAGGTTCTTCACTTGATACATCCACAACAAGCTTGCTGCCCCAATGCAGCTATAACGTGTTTGTTTCCTTGATACAGCCACAACGAAGAAATTAGCGCCAAGCAACCAAAACGAGATTGTTGCCTCGATGCACCCACACCGAGGGAGTTTGTCTGAAGCAGCCACAATGAGATTGTTGCCAAGGGGGATGGCTCGATGATTCTTGCCTCGATACAGCCAGAACGAGCTTGCTGCCGCGATGCTGCTACAGCGAGTTTCGTGCCTCGACGCAGCTATAACGAAAAAGTTGGCACGAAGCAACCACAACGAGATTGTTGGCTCGATGCAGCCAGAACAAGAATATTGCATCGATACAGCCACAAAGAGCTTGTGTCGTCGATACAACCACAACGAAGGGGTTGGCTCGATCCAGCCACAACGAGATTGTTGTCTTGATGAAAGAGGGGGTTGGCCCTTTGCAGCCACAACGATTAGCACAATGCTTCGATGCACCAAAAACGAACTTGCTGCCTCGATGCAGACAGAATGAAGAGATTGGCTCGTTTTTTTTTTTTTTTTTTTTTTTTTATGTAGGAAGGATACTGGCCAAGGGCAACAAAAAATCTAATAAAAAAAAATGCCCACTGAAATGGACTACAGCTACAACGAGATTGTTGCCTCGATTGAGCCACAACGAGACTGTTTTATCGATGCAACTACAACGAGCTGATTTTTTCGATGCAGCCACAACGAGATTATTGCCTCGATGCAGCCACAACGAGAATGTTGCTGCGATGCCTCCTTCACAACGAGATTATTTCCTTGATGGAGCCAGAAGGAGATTGTTGCCTTGATGCAGCCACAACGATATTGTTGCCTCGATGCAGCCACAACGAGATTTTTGCCTTGATGCAGGAACAACGAGATTTTTTTATCATTGCAGCCACGATATTGTTGCCAAGATGGAGTGTTGTTCATCTCGCTGTAGCTGCATCGAGTCAACAATCTTGTTGTGTCTATATCGAGGCAACAATCTCTTTGTGGCTGCATCGAGGCAACAATCTTGTTGCAAATGCATCAAGCCAACAATCTCTATGCAGTCATAACGAGATTGTTGTCCCGATGCAGCCACAACGAGATTGTTGCCTTGATGCAGGTAAAACGAGGTTGTTGCTTCGATGCAGGCAAAACGAGATTATTGCCTCGATGCAGCCACTACAAGACTGTTGCCTCGATAGAGCCACAACGAGATTTTTGCCTCGATGTAGCCAGAACGTGCTGGTTGGTTTGATGCAGACACAACGAGATTGTTGCCTCGATGCAGCCACAACGTGATTGTTTTCTCGATGCAGCAACAACGAGACTGTTGCCTAGATGTAGCCACAAGGAGCTTGTTTGCTCGATGCAGAAACAACGAGAATTTTACCTCGATGTAGTCACATCGAGATGTTTGGCTCTACATATTTACAACGTGCTGGTTGGCTTTATGCAGTTTTATGAAGCTTATTAGTTTATTGTACTGGCTTTGAGCCAGGTGTGGATTGTTACTTTCCGTGCACCTTTCGGGGCCGCCTTGCCTCCTGGATGGGTGCTTGACGAGAGTGCCCGTGTTGGCTATCAAAGATAGCCCTCTTACCTCCCGTTGGTTAATTTGCTTAAGTATCTGAAAGAGCTTTGCAGCTCGGCTGTGATGGGTATTTCTGTCAGCAAAACCATTGTTGGCCCAAAGTCCCAATTTGTTTTACGAAAAAAAAATAAATAAATAAACATCTCCCCCCCCCACTTTCATTGTCTTGTACCAAATGTTAAAAAAATGTATGTGTCGTCAATTTTCATGGCAATATTTATTACAGCGATAATTTCTAATCTGGAATTTTTATAGTCCAAGCCTCTGACAGTTCTGGATAATTATCAGTTGTCCCTAAATATATAGTGATGCTCTGACCTATGTAAGAACAACCGGTGTCCTCGTCTTCTTGGTTTTGTAACTGTCTCTCTGTCTCTCTGGCTGTTGTCCGTAACTCTATTTTTTCTGTCTGTTAATTTCATTGTTTCTGTGTATTTCTCTGGTTGTCTACCCCTTTTTTGATTTTTTGTCCTTGTCTGACTGGCTACCTGTCTCTTGCTCAGTTTCTCTGGATGACTCTCTCTATCTACCTGGTTATCCATTTGTTTCCGCAATTCTGTCTTTCTATCCTCTCTCTCTCTCTCTCTCTCTCTCTCTCTCTCTCTCTCTCTCTCTCTCTCTCTCTCTCTCTCTCTCTCTCTCTCTGGTTGGCATTTTTTTTATGTCTTTTTTCTGGCTATTTGTCTGTTTGTATCCTTATCTAGCAACATATATAAGCAACCCCTAAGATAGTCTTGACGATACATATGACATGAATTCCAAAGTCAGGCCATCATCTCGGCATCTCCAGTAATGGAAATTAAAGAAGAACAAACAAATATAACCAGTATACAAGTTTTATCTCCATTTCTCGTATATCATCGTCTCTTAGCATTCTTTCATGGTCATCGTTATTTTTTACAGTTGTATCACTGTCATTCCCAACTGAGACATCATCCCTTGCTTCCCTTTTTTTTGGGGGGGTATTTTTTTTTTATTTGATTACAATTTCCTAATTCATTATTCATTTTCACTGCCATTTTATTCCTTTTCTTTTTCTTTCTTTCAATATCATTCTATTTTATTCTTTCGCTTTCATTATTCCTCCATCAGTCTTTTCGTTTAATTAATAAGTTTCTGTGTGGGCGGTTCAGAATTAGGAACAACTTCCAAAATATTCTTGCTTCCCTTTTTTTTGGGGGGTATTTTTTTTTTATTTGATTACACTTTCCTAATTCATTATTCAATTTCACTGGCATTTTATTCCTTTTCTTTTTCTTTCTTTCAATACCATTCTATTTTATTTTTTTGCTTTCATTATTCCTCCATCAGTCTTTTCGTTTAATTAATAAGTTTCTGTGTGGGCGGTTCAGAATTAGGAACAACTTCCAAAATATCCTATTCACATCATCTTACGGGATCATTTTTATTTATTCCTTTATTTACATTTAGCATAAATTTCCTGAACTGAAATGCATAGTAAGTGGAACTCATAATATTCTCCACGAGTGCCAGCAAATGAACTTTAATACACTTGTCTCATCTTGTCACGTCAGTAGCTTGTTGCCATTATGCTGATAAGGGAAGCTGGAGAGATGAGTGTGAGAAAGAGAGACATAAATTAGGCGTGATAAGTTAGTTGAAAATTTCTCGTAAGATGTAATTCGTGATGTCAGTGGATGTGATCGCCAGCAAGGGAGTTAAGTAAAAAAGTCCACAGCAGGTGAAAGACTGTTTTTAAGGGTGATAAGCCATAAACCTAAGATTTTGCTAAAAGTATCTGGCGGCTGGCTGTAGGCAGATGGCAACATTTCTAACGGCTGTTCCTTCCTTTCTTCCTCCTCTGTTTAGCGGTTTGTTGAGTTACGAAAAAAAAAAACTGAACTAGAAAGTTCTTGTATAATCCTGCCGATAAGATCAATACCAGTTGTTTATATTAGCTAGAGGACCCAAATGTTTCTATCTGCCTCACCTAGTGTATATATAATATCGTAATTTGTGATTTATTGAAGTTTCCTTACATGGTAGGATTTAATCTAGTAGTTTGTAATGATATAGAAAAGGTTTTAGTCATGAATAACAAATCATGTATACAGGTAGACAAATCATGTATACTAACAACAAAAAATGTATAGAGAGTAACAACTGACGCCATGTACAAATCACTACATATGCGGAAAAAACAAAAAAACAACAACAAAACCTACATACATGTATACACACAAAAAAAATATATATACACAGAATAAACAAACAAGCCACAATAAGCAAAAAACACACTTAAAAAAATAATAATAAAATAATTAACTAAAACTGCTAAGGTGCTATTAGAACCCAACGATCAGCGGATGGCAGCGGAGGTGGAGGCGGACTGGACCTCAATTTTTTTTTTTTTTCATATCATTAGCATTTAGTCCCTCACAGCTAATGCAGCAACACGTACCCATCCCTCTTATCATCCCGGTGCGTTGGGCATCTTGGAATCAAGGCAAGATAAGGTGGCGTGGCTAGAATGGCTATTCATGGCGTATTTGTCTTTTCAATATTATGAGTAGAAGGAAACTTCGTGTAACTTCCCGTCTCCTGTGTTTCCCTATTCTTCTGGAGGTGTGTGGGTTCTGTGGATGAATGAGGAGACGCCCTGGGTGGTGGTCGGGTGGTGTCAGGGTATGGTGTGGCCTGAAATAAGTGGCTGAACAGTAGTGGGAGAGCTTACAGTGTTGAGGCTTATCAGAGAGGTTCGTGCTTTGAAATGTTTGATCATTTTAATATTATTCGTGAAGGTCATGGTGGTGATTAAATGACTTTTATCATGAGAGGTGAGTCTTCCCCTTACTGTAGGTGACTATGGAAGCAAGCACTTGATATAAACAAGGGTGTGACAGGAAGCGAGATAATTAAGCTAGAGTGGATGTCATGGGTAGGTTTGTGCTCAGCTACTGGTCAGTGTAAGGAGAGTTACCGTGGGAGTAAGTAACTGATAATGATAGAGAGTGTGACAGGAAGCAAGAGCAGTAAGCCAGTAGGGTCGTCTAGGTTTAGGCTCAGCTTCGGGTCAGTGTAAGAGGAGGCAGTGTTACCGTGGGAGTTGACATGAAGCAAGGGGAGCAAGCCGGTGCGGAGCGTCTAGGCAGCCTTGCTTCTCTTACCTATAGGAAATTAAGAGTTGGCAACATTACATAGGAAGTGACATTACTTTACTTTTTCTTTCACAATTCTATGAAAATTGCTTTAGCTATGTTTGTATCTTAGATGTAAAATTTCAAAATTTCACTGATACAATCATGTGGAGAAAAAAGCCACAACTTTATTTTGAATGATATTGAGATAATGTTAGTGTTTTCATCCGATGGATAGGTTAAGGTTAGAAACACTCAGTTCATTGGTTTTCCTGCTGATCCCTTCATTGCTGTAGATCATAATTGGAAAAAAGTGTCATATTTTGCCGAGAAATAACGACATCGTCTGGAAATTAGTAATTTTCCTTAATCTTTCCTTTTATTATTGGTATAGTCTAAGCTGTATCTTAAACGTAAATTCCCTAAGTTCTATTAAGGCATTATCGTTAGGAGAGAAGAGATGACTCCTAATTGTTGCTATTGGTATATTGTAAGCTGTGATTGAATGGAAAAGTTAACCTTGCCTTACTGGACATGTTGGAGCTAGGTGGGCAATCCTGCCATCATAACTTTTAGTGACATACACTTGCTCACACTTGTGTACATATTTTATTTCACTGACTGTGGGCTGATACAATGAATTTCTTTTTTACTTGAGTTTTTTTTTTTTTTTTTTTTTTTAGATATGTGAGTTTAAAGGACTAAAACCATCATCACTTAAGGGATAGAGAACGGTCTCACTATGAAGGGACCGGTGTAAACCTATGTATGAGAGAGAGAGAGAGAGAGAGAGAGAGAGAGAGAGAGAGAGAGAGAGAGAGAGAGAGAGAGAGAGAGAGAGAGAGAGAGAGATATAAAATTTTAATTTTTTTGTTTTTAAATATTTACCAAAAAATCTAAATTAACTTCAATCAACATTTCAGAGAGTAGGAATTCTTCTTCTAATATAATATTATAAGCTGCAATAGCCCATATTTTTGTAACATGAATAGCAACGGAGGAGATATTTTTTATATGGCAAAATCTACCATTTTGAGATATTGCGCATTAAAGTTAAAAAAAAATAGTGTAATTTACCTAATGCAGTTAGGGAGTTGAAATTCACAGAATATATACTTCAAGATATATGTAAAAAAGCAGACAGAAATTCTTTTAGCTACTCTGATTGATTGGTTTTGTACATAGGCCGAGAGCGATTAATGATGTCAGGCTTACTTAATTAACGGTCTCTTGGGGGGGGGAACAAGAATATTATTATATTTCACTATATTTCACCATATTTCTAAGAAAAAACAGTGTTCTGCCGTTTAAAATAAATAAAATACTAATGAAATACATATCTGATGCAGATACATTGATTATTAGTTGGATTTACAATTTTTTTTTTTCGTAAATAAATTCGGGGGAAATTTGCTATATCTAAAAATTTCCCATTTTCTAGCTATATGTAGAACGAGAACCGTAGATTTTCACACAAGCTGCTATAGAAAGCCTAGGAAGAAAATAAGTAGTTAACATGAGCTCTCTCAAAACTCAAAAGTCTTGTACAGTGAGGGTGCGGGAAAATGAGAAACTACGAAAATAGCTGTTGAAGATAGCTAGATATGCTGCATTGCAACATATCACATGATGTTGAAAGTATTTGAGTTAAACAAGGAAATTACTAAAGGCAATAATTCCTCTGTCACAGTCATACATTCTGGGTAGACTGTGGACATAATTAGAGTGAAGCATCAGAAACATTAGTGCATGAATCACTGAAATAAATCACCTGACACTGAGGGCTAATGGCTAACCTCACTCTCACCGCTGCAATGTTGCATCTTTAGCTGTCTTCTACCGCTATTTTCACGCTAACTGCTCTTTTGATCTTGCTAATTGCATGCCTCCCCTCTTCCCGCGGCCTCGCTGCACAAAACTTGCTTCTTTCTCTCACCCCTATTTTGTTCACCTCTCTAACCCAAGAGTTAACCAGTATTTTCAATCATTCATCCCTTTCTCTGGTAAACTCTGGAACTCCCTGCCTGCTTCTGTATTTCCACCTTCCTATGACTTGAATTCCTTCAAGAGGGAGGTTTCAAGACACTTAACCATCAATTTTTTACTACTGGTTTGACCCTTTTATGGGACAGTTGCCCTTGGCCAGTGTCCCTCCTACATGGCTGGGTTGATACGAGCTTATATTTTAAACTGAGAAGCACTTGGCTCATGAATTGTTCCATCCGCAAAACTGCTTTTATCTCCTCGGCTTTAGTGGCTTCCTCGGCCTTCAGCCACCGGTCCAGTTTAAGAGCGACCTCTCGAGCCATTCCGAGATAAGTAACACCGGGGGCGTTTTGTGATCCTGCGAAACCTTTCCTGGTACACACCCGGACTTAGACGGGTTGATCCTAACACCGCTTCCTTTATCACTTCATAATCACTCGCTTCTTGCTCACTCAAATTCACATATGCCACTTGGGCCTTTTCCTGAAATTTAGACTGGACCAGTAATGCCCAATCATCTTCATCCCATCCCCTCAACTTTGCAGTTTTTTTTTTTTTTTCAAATCAAATGAAGAAGTTTTCTTCCTCCCCTTCCACAAAGTTAGGCACACTGATTACCTTTCCCTCTAAATACCCGTTGCTTTGAGCACCATTTCCTGCCCTGGCCTTATTTACTTTATTTCTGCTTTCAGCTCTAACATTTTCTAATTCAATCTCCTTCTGTATTTGCCGCAGCTTCACTTCTTTCTGAATTTGCATTTGAAGTTTCATTAACTCAAATTTTTCACTACTAGAAAGGCCATATGTTCCACCAAGAGCATCCAGATTTATCTCACTCACCCCGGCACTTTCCTCTACATTCTCCCCATCATTATCCTCACTTTGATCACCATCATTTTCAAACCAGCTCCTCTCCACGAGAGCATTTTTTAACTCCAACTACATTTCCTCCTTCTTCTTGGATTTCAACTCCACTTAGAACCTTTCAGCCACAGAACACATTTCCTCCCTGGTAAGTGTGTACAAATCATGCACACTCCTCGACAGAAGGAACGCCTCAACACGTTTATCAGCCATGATTACAATCACTACACTCCACAAAATATTTCTCCAAATATTACACCACTGAGTATTCAAAAATACCCAAACAGAATACACCTTCACACACCAATACCGTCACCACAAAATAACATACAGAAGAAATATATACACAGTTTTAAAGAAATATTTCACACAGTGAACTCCTCCCAATGACAATCAACATGTAACACTTGTTACACTCCACAAATGTTCAAAAATACCGAACAGGTCCCCATATTCTGTTACGATCTCTACTTACTTACGATCGTACGATCCCTGTTATCTTTCCAAGAAAGTGGACGTTATACTGATCCCGGAAAGTTTTAAACGTTTCGATTTTTAAAGGCTTCCAGTGTCTACCCGACCTATCCACACAGGTGAGAGGGTGTAAATCGCCAGATGTACACCCTCTCACCGTACTCTTACCTTGACACAGCACACCTAGAATCACCTCTAATACCAAATCAATGTTGGGGGAGTAGAAAACACGATTATTCTATGTTACAACCATATATATTAATACTAATGATAATTCACAAACAACATGAGGTAGTACACGTTAATACGAGTACATGACGTTCTCGTCACTTCACACAAACCACAACCCATTTACACCTCCACCAGTCACTGAAATATTTCCCTAAACCGCAGGAATTTACGCAGACGCCATCACTGCATCCCCAAACAATAAATCCCGTGTTTCCTCCCCTCACTCTTCACCAGACGTCATCATAATCACCAAAGATCACTCACAACACCATAACATCATCCCTTAAATCACCAAAATACCAAAACACCAGCTTCCAAGGTCAACACCACAGCCTCCACTCACAAAATGGCTGCCAGTTTGACCTATGACCCCCTCGAAACAGCGTCGCCAGCACAATTCACTAACCGAATTTCAGCGGACAAGAGCTCTTGGTAACACAAAAGACTAACTTGATCCCGGATATCAAGGTTATACCGCCATACCACTGATGCCTCCACACACTCCATCACCTATCCACACCATAATTTCTCCCTGAGAGACACCTCTCCTCCGTTCTACCTCACGACCTTAGGCGCTCTGCCTTCCCCTCTTTGGAATGTGTTGTTGCCCACTCAAGCCCCTCTTGTTTCAAAATATTTCCACCTCAATTATACTTCCTCCCTTATACATACAAAGATATGGAGAAAGTTTTAGGGGAAAAAGAAAACAATATTACAAAAAAAGTAGTATCTTGAGTGTTTTTCTTTTTTTTTAGCATTATACGTACCAAAACGCTAAAAAGCATGGAAAAAAAACTTTGTTGGGAAACAAATCATCTTTATCCAAATCATGTGTTTTGAACGTTTTTTGAGCTTCTTCCATAGAAATATGTTAAAACACATACAAAACACTTTTCTGGAGAAACAGAACAAAAAAAATAACAAAATTAACATAATTAACAAAAACGTGTATTTTGAGGATTTGGAGATTGTTAGGTATTAAAACGACAATATTCATCCAAAAAACCTTATATGGAATAAGAAAACAATATTAAACAAACAGATTAATTACAAATTAATTACGCTAAAACACATAATATATGGATAAAAAGAATGAAATTTTATAAATGTGTATTATAAGCGATTGCCACCATGTTAGAGACCAGAACGCCAAAATTCATACAAAGCATCTAATACGAAGAATCAGAACAACAGTGCTAAAAACGCGTAATATGACTATTTTTAAGGTTGTTAGAAACGCTTGTTAAGGTTGTACAGAAACGCTAAAACGTATGTAAAGTATCTTTTATGGGTAAAGAAAGGTTAACAAAAACGTGTGTTTTGAGTGGTTTTGAGCTTGTTAGTTGCCAAAATGTGAAAATGCATGCAAGGCACCCATTACTGGAAACAAAACAATATTAACAATATTAACATATTAAACGTAAAATATGAGTGTTTTTTTCACCTTCTTAGCTACTAAAATAACAAAATATATCAATACAACTTTATATGGATAAACAGTAAATCAAAACAAAAAAATCGTGTATTATGAGGCATCACCACCACGTTAGGGACCAATACGCGTAAATGCCCACAAAACACCGTATAAGAAGAATCAGAACAAGATTATTTAAAATTTGTATTATGAGTGTTTTTTTTTTTTTTAGCTTTGTTTGGCAACAAAAATGTTCATGTTCATGCAAATGTGAAAAGAAAACATTATTACCAAAAAGTCGTCTATTTTTAATGATTTTCAGCTTCTTACGAAGCAAAACGCTAAAAAAAAAAAAATCTCTAAATTATGGAAAACAAGAAACTATTAAAATCGTTTCTTTTGAGTGTTTTGGGTTTTTTTTGAGAAACAACAGTTCTTAAAACGTGTGTTTTGAGGATTTTGGAGCTTATTAAATGTCAAATTGCCAAAAAAGAATGCTATGGAGTAACGAGACGATATTATTAGAAACATGTCATTTGGGAGTTAATAAGTGTATTAGGCACCAAATCTGTAAAGAAAAAAGCATGGAAAACAACAGATATGGGAAAACAAATTAACAATATCGAAAAAAAAGTGTTTTGTATGATACCAGACGTTTGTATGATCTATTAACAGTGGTGTTCCTCAAGGTTCTGTCCTGTCACCCACTCTCTTCTTATTATTCATTAATGATCTTCTAAACCAAACTTCTTGTTCTATCCACTCCTATGCTGATGATACACAGATCACAAAAAAATGACCCTAAATGGATGACTGCTAGGTTAAAGCATTATATAGGGCGTAAGAGAAGTATATATAAGAGATTAAGGGCAGGTGAGGAAGTTTTAAGGACACAGTATAATTAATTAGTTAGAACAGTCAGGAAGTTAACGAGGAAAGCTAAGGAAAATTATGAATTAAAGGTAGCCAGCCAGGCGAAGACGGACCCCAAGGGATTTTATCAGGTATACAGGACGAAAAATAAGGATACTGTAGGTCCATTAAAGGCAGCAGATGGGGAGCTGGTTAGTTCTGGGGAGGAGATTAGTAAACTTCTGAATGATTATTTTTTAACTGTCTTCACTCAGGAAAACATGCAGGATATGCCAGATAGTGAACAGGTGTTTAGAGCAGATGAGTATGAGAAGCTGACGGATATTTCCATAACTAGGGAGATAGTGGAGCAGGAGATAGATAGGCTAAAAAAGTTCAAGTCACCAGGACCTGATGAAATATATCCCAGAGTACTGAAGGAATGTAAAAAGATTATTAGTGAGCCGTTAGTTTCTGTCTTTAGGAAATCACTGGAGTCGGGTGAGGTACCAGAAATGTGGAGGCAGGCTAATGTAGTACCCATCTTTAAGAAAGGGGATAAAACTTTAGCGTCTAATTATAGACCGGTCAGCTTAACTTCAGTTGTAGGTAAAATGTTAGAGTCAATAATAGCCAGGAACATTAGGGAACATTTAGACAAACATAACTTGATAAATCAGTCACAGCATGGCTTCACGAAGGGGAAGTCTTGCCTGACAAACTTGTTAAGTTTTTACAGTAAGGTGTACGAGGCAGTAGATAATGGAGATAGTTATGATATCTTATATCTGGACTTTAGTAAAGCATTCGACAAGGTGCCCCATCAAAGGCTCCTGAGAAAGGTTAGGGCGCACGGGATAGATGGGAAGGTGTTAGGTTGGATAGGGTCATGGCTTGGTAACAGGCGACAGAGAGTGCTAATAAACGGCTCGAAATCCGAGTGGGGTCATGTCATTAGTGGGGTGCCACAGGGATCAGTATTAGGGCCATTATTATTTCTAATATATATCAATGACTTGGATAGTGGAATTAATAGCGATGTTAGTAAATTTGCGGATGACACAAAGATAGGTAGATTAATTAGGTCAGAAGCGGATGCCATCGCCTTGCAGACAGACTTAGATAGAATGAATGAATGGACGGATAGATGGCAAATGCAATTTAATATCAATAAATGCAAAGTGCTTAGCGTAGGTAGAGGAAACCCACACAATAGGTACACATTAAACACCCAAACTCTGGTAGGTACAGGGTACGAGAAAGATTTAGGAGTTATAGTTAGCTCTGAACTCCGTCTAGGGAAACAATGCATAGAAGCCAGAAACAAGGCAAATAGGGTACTAGGATTCATTTTTAGGAGTGTTAAAAGTAGAAGGCCGGAGGTAATATTAAAGTTATACTTGGCGCTGGTCAGACCTCATCTAGACTACGCTGTGCAGTTCTGGTCCCCACATTACAGGAAAGATATAGGTCTATTAGAATCAGTACAGAGGAGAATGACTAAAAGGATACAGGGGATGAGGAGTATTCCTTACGAAGCGAGGCTGAAGCGGTTAAATTTACATTCTCTAGAGAGACGTAGGTTAAGAGGGGACCTGATAGAAGTCTTTAAGTGGTATAAGGGTTATAACAAGGGAGATGTAAGCAAAATTCTTAGGATCAGCAACCAGGGTAGAACAAGAAATAACGGGTTCAAGCTTGAAAAATTTAGGTTTAGGAAGGAGATAGGAAAAAATTGGTTCTCGAATAGAGTGGTAGATGAGTGGAACGGACTCAGTAATCATGTAGTTAGTGCTAGGACACTAGAGAGCTTTAAGAGAAGATTAGACAAGTTTATGGATGGGGATGATAGGTGGAAATAGGTAGGAGTGTTTCATACAGGGACTGCCACGTGTAAGCCTGGTCGCTTCTTGCAGCTTCCCTTATTTCTTATGTTCTTATGTTCTTATACCACCCTGCACTTTTCCACGTCTTTTCATAGACGTCCAACCCTTCAGGAGGTAAACATATCACGCAGGGAAGCCACAGAACGCCTGACTTCTGATCTTTCTAAAATTTCTGATTGGGGCAGAGCAAACTTGGTATTGTTCAATGCCTCAAAAACTCAATTCCTCCATCTATCAACTCGACACACCCTTCCAGACAACTATCCCCTCTTCTTCAATGACACTCAACTGTCCCCCTCTTCTACACTGAACATCCTCGGTCTGTCCTTTACTTATAATCTGAACTGGAAACTTCACATCTCATCTCTAGCTAAAACAGCTTCTATGAAGTTAGGTGTTCTGAGACGTCTCCGCCAGTTTTTCTCACCCCCTCAGCTGCTAACTCTGTACAAGGGCCTTATCCGTCCATGTATGGAGTATGCTTCACATGTCTGGGGGGGGTTCCACTATTACTGCTCTTCTAGACAGGGTGGAATCAAAAGCTTTTCGTCTCATCAACTCCTCTCCTCTAACTGACTGTCTTCAGCCTCTCTCTCACCGCCGCACTGTTGCATATCTAGCTGTCTTTTACCGCTATTTTCATGCTTACTGCTCTTTTGATCCTGCTAACTGCATGCCTCCCGTCCTTCCGCGGCCTCGCTGCACAAGACAGTATTCTCAATCATTCATCCCTTTCTCTGGTAAACTCTGGAACTCCCTGCCTGCTTCTGTATTTCCACCTTCCTCTGACTTGAATCCCTTCAAGAGGGAGGTTTCAAGACACTTATCCACCAATTTTTGACCACTGCTTTGACCCTTTTAAGGGACTGGCATTTCAGTGGGCATTTTTTTTTATTAGATTTTTGTTGCCCTTGGCCAGTATCCTTCCTACATAAAGAAAAAAAATGGTACCAAAACGCTAAAATGCATAGAAACCATCCTTTATAGGAAAGGAAAACAGCATTACCAAAAACGTGAGTTTTGAGTATTTTTTTCAGCTTCTTACGTACCATAACGCTAAAAAAAAAACATGAAAAAGAAGTTATTTTGAAAACAAAATAATTTTATCAAATTCGTGTCTTCTGGCTTTTCTCAGCTTCTTTAGTACTAAAACTTTAAAACACTTACAAAATACCTTTTGTGGAGAAACAAAAACGTGTGTTTTGAGTGTTTTGAATGTAAAGAAGTCTATAAGAAGAATCAGAACAACAGTGTTAAAAACGTGTAATATAAGTGTTTTTTTTGGTAAACCACATTATATTGGAAATGTTATTTTATTAAAATTACCGAAACTGTGTGCTTTTAGTGGTTTTTAAGCTTCTTACGTACCAAAAGGCTAAAAAGCAAAGAAAGCACGCTATATTAGGAAACAAAACATCTTTATTAAAATCGTGTCTTTTCAGTGTTTTAACGTCAACGTACAAAAAAACGATAAAACGTACAAAATTATCTTTCTGGAAAAGAACATTTATGTAAACGTGCGTTTTAAGTGTTCTTGAGGTTTTTAGGTAACAAAAGCCCAAAATGCATACAAAACACTGTATGGGTTAACGAGATGTTATTGACGGAAACGTTTCACTTGTGTGTTTGTACGTATTAGGCACCAAAACACTAAGAACCATGAAAACACTCTATATGGGAAAACAAAACTTTATTGAAAACATGTCTTTTCAGTGTTTTTGAGCTTTACATGACAAAACGGAAAAAAAACACTAAAAACACCCTTTTCAGAGAAAAGAATATTATATATATATATATATATATATATATATATATATATATATATATATATATATATATATATATATATATATATATATATATATATATATATATATATATACATACATATCGAGTATCTATGAGCTTGTTATGCATCAAAAAGCCAAAATGAATGCAAAGCATCATATATATAGGGTAACGAGACGATATTACTACAAAATTTGTCATTTGAGTTTTAACGTCACTAAAACGCTAAAAAAAATAAAAAAAAAACGAGTCTTTTAACGTTTCTTTTTTGTTTATCTTTTTAGGTAACAAAATGCTAAAAAAAAAAGAATAGAAAGCAACCAATATGAGAAAATAAATTATATTAACAGAAAACGTATATTATGAGTTTTTTTTATTTTTTTTTTTTTTTCCAGTTTCTTAGTTACGAAAACGCTAAAGCACATGAATAGCACTCTATGTGGAGAAAAATAACATTACCAAAGAACGTGTATTATGAGTCATTATCACAATGTTACTGACCAAAACGCCAAAATTCATGTAAAGCACCCCATAAGAACAATCTGAAGAATTATGCTAAAAACGCGTAATATTTTAGTTTTTGGGCTTGTCATATATATATATATATATATATATATATATATATATATATATATATATATATATATATATATATATATATATATATATATATATATATATATATATATATATATATATATATATATATATATATATATATATATATATATATAGGAAGAGGCAGTAGACACCTGCCGAAACGATAATTACTCCCAGTGAGGTCTAAAACACTGTTCAGGGAACGCTGTGACCTCACTCAACGTTTCCCTTTGTGTCTCACAACACAAGGGGGCAGTCACAGCCTGCCCTCTAAAGACAACTCTCTTCCTCCACTCAAAACTACAAGCACCTAATAACACACACACCCTTCACTCAAAAATGTTTAAAATCATTATGGCGACTCCTACACCTGCCTCGGAGTCCCCATCTGGGGCGGGGACCATAAATGTCCCCAGATTTGACTGCCTTTCTGTCGACAACCCTAAGTGTCTTGACACCTCCCTCAACTTTTTCTCCTTTAACTTCTGCAACATTCACGATCTAAGACCTAATTTTCAATCTGTAGAACACCACCTCTCCTTTTCTAAACCTCATCTTCTTTTCCTCACTGAAACTCAGGTGTCTGAGGCAACTGACAGTATCCCCTTTTCTGTTCCCTCCTACTTTCTTTATCCTCATTATCGATCCTAAGCTGGATGCTGCGTTTATATGCGCAATGACTTAACCTTCTCTCGTGCCTACACTCTTGAATCTTCCGAGTTTTCCACCATCTCGCTACGACTACAGAGTCACTCTCATACTAAATTTATGTGTGCCTTATACCTCTCACCTAACTCCTCTGACTAAAAGAAATTCTTTGACTACTTAACTTCCAAAGTGGAGCACATTCCGAACCTCTTCCCTTTTCCAGAGATCTCCATTCTTGGAGACTTCAATGTTCACCACCAGCTTTGGCTTTCTTTTCCCTTCACTGACCATACTGGTGAACTAACCTACAACTTTGCGATCCTCCATGACCTAGAGCAATTGGTGCAACACCCTACTCGTATTCCTGACCGTCTTGGAGATACGCCCAACATTCTTCACCTTATCCTGACCTCTAATCCTTCTGCTTATGCTGTCACCCTTTGTTCTCCGTTGGGCTCTTCCGATCACAATCTCATATCTTTATCTTGTCCTATCGCTACAATCCCTCCTCAGGATCCCCCTAAGCGAAGGTGCCTCTGGCGTTTTGCCTCTGCTAGTTGGGGGGACCTGAGGAGGTATTTTGCCGATTTTCCTTGGAATGACTACTGCTTCCGTGTCAGAGACCCGTCTTTGTGTGCTGAGCGCATAACAGAGGTGATAGTGTCTGGCATGGAGGCGTACATTCCTCACTCTTTTTCTCGTCCTAAACCTTCTAAACCTTGGCTTAACACAGCTTGTTCTCGTGCTATACATGATAGAGAGGTGGCCCACAAAAGATACTTAAGCCTTCCATCACCAGAATCTCATGCACTTTATATTTCTGCCCGGAACCATGCCAAGTCTGTTCTCGAACTAGCCAAAAACTCCTTCATTAACAGAAAATGTCAAAACCTTTCAAGATCTAACTCCCCTCGTGATTTCTGGCATCTAGCCGAAAATATCTCCAATAACTTTGCTTCTTTTTCTTTCCCTCCTCTACTTCAACCAGATGGCACCACTGCTATCACATCTATTTCTAAAGCTGAACTCTTTGCTCAAACCTTTAGGCCTTTGCTGGCCTAAATCCTCGGAAGGCTTATGGACCTGATGGGGTCCCTCCTATTGCTCTCCGAAACAGTGCCTCCGTGCTTGCACCTTGCCTAGTGAAACTCTTTCAGCTCTACTTGTCAACATCTACCTTTCCTTCTTGCTGGAAGTTTGCCTACATTCAACCTGTTCCTAAGAAGGGTGACCGTTCTAATCTCTCAAACTACCGTCCTATTGCTTTAATTTCTTGCCTATCTAATTTTTTTTTAATCTATCCTTAACAGGATATATATATATATATATATATATATATATATATATATATATATATATATATATATATATATATATATATATATATATATATATATATATATATATATATATATATATATATATTATATATATATATATATATATATATATATATATATATATATATATATATATATATATATATATATATATATATATATATATATATATATATATATATATATTTCAGCTTACGTACGTAAACGCTTTATAGCGTTTACGTACGTAAGCTGAAAAGCACAAAAAAAAATCTTTCTTTTTCTTTCTTTTTTTTTTTTTTTTTTTTACTTATATGAGGTGCTTTGCATGCACTTTAGCAAGCTGGTACATAAGCCGAAAAAACAGTCATATTACACGTTTTTACCACTGTTGTTCTGATTCTTCTTATAGTGTGCTTTGTATACACGTTTTTGGTAATGTTGTTTTGTTTCTCCATTATAGAGTACTATTCATGTGTTTTGGCGCGTAAGAAACTGAAAACGTTCATAATACACGTTTCTGTTAATATCCCTTCGTTTCCCACTTTGCATGCATTTTTGGGGGGTTTTGGTATCTAAGAAACTTAGACATTCAAAATACATATTTTTCGTAATGTTTTTTTTTTTTTTTACATAAAGTGTGTTTTTCATGTAATTTATAGTTTGGGTAAAGTAACTCAAAAATACTCACAAGATGTGTTTTATATAATGTTTTGTTTTGTCATATACTCGTAGTGTGTTTTCCATTCTTTTTAGCGTTTGGTGAGTAAAACACTTATAAAATCCCAAATGACACGTTTCTGATAATGTTTTTTCTTTACCCAATAAGTGTTTTGCATGCATTTTGGCGTTTTGTTACCTACTAAGCAATATAATGTGTTTTCCAGTTTTTCTTTTTTTATTTTAGCGTTAGGTGAACAAAACGCTTATAAAATCACAAATGACACGTTTCTGATATTTTCTCATTACCCAATACATGATGTTTTGCATGCATTCTGGTGTTTTGTTACCTAACAAGCTTGAAAACTTTTAAACTCACGTTTTTTTTTTTTTTTTGTTAATGTCGTTCTGTTTCTCCAAAAGGGTGTTTTATATGCGTTTTAGCATTTTCGTAAGCAATAAACTCAAAAACACTTTAAAGACACGAAGTTGTTTTGTTTTCCAAAATAGCGTGTTTCCTATGCTTTTTTGCGTAAGATAAATAACACTCAGAAGGCACGTTATTGGTAAAGTTAATTTCTTTTCCCATATAGGGTGTTTTGCATAACAACTGAAAAAAAAATAAATAAAAAACACTCAAACCACTCGTTTATTTTAATGTTGTTCTCTTCCTCCAGAACGGGTGTTTTTTTTGTGGGGGGGGCGAAGGGGGCGTTTTAGCGGTTTTGCACGTAAGAAGCTCAAAAAATAAAAAAATAAAAAAAAAGAACACGGTTTTGATGAAGTTTTGTTTTCCAATATAGCGAATTTTCCATGCTAATTTTAAGCTTTTAGGTATGTAGGAATCTGAAAAAAAAAAAAATTAAATACACGTCTTTCATTATTATGTTTTATTTTCACATCAAGGGCGTTTTGCATGCACTTTAGCGTTTTGGTACCTAACAAGCTCAAAACACTTTATGCTACAGGTTTTTTGTAGGTTTGTTCTAATTCTTCTTATAGGGTGCTTTGTATGGATTTTGGCGTCCTTAACATGGTAGTAATCACTTATTATACCTGTTTTTAGTTATGTTGTTCTGTTTCTCCTTATAGAGTGCGATTCATGTGTTCTAGCGTTTTGGTACTTTATAAAACAAACAAAAAAAAAACACAAAATATATTTCTACTATTATCGTTTTGTTTCCCATAGTGGGTATCTTAGCGTTTTGGCACCTACCAAGCTCAAAAAACACTGAAAATATACCTTTTTTAGCGTTTTCGTGCCGAAAAACTCAAATGGCACGTTTCTGGTAATATCATCTCGTTAAGCGATATAGGGTACTTTGCATGCAATTTGGCGTTTTGATACCTAACAAGTTCACAACAATCAAAACACACATTTTTGTTAATATTCTGTTTTTTTTTTTTTTTCCAGAAAGGGTGTATTGTATGCGTTTTAGATATTTTGTACGAAAGAAGCTCAAAAAATATTCAAAAGATACGATTTTGATAAAGTTTTGTTTTCAATATAGAGTGTTTTCCATGCTTTTTAATCGTTTTGGTGTGGAGCGATAAAAACTCAACACTTTTTTTTTTCTCATGACGGATGCTTTGCATGTACTTTAGAGTTTTAGTACCTAACAAGCTCAAAGCACTCATATTACACGTTTTTAGCAATAGTGTTCTGATTCTTCTTTTTGGAGTTTTGTTCCCTGATATGGTGGTAATCACTCAAAAATAGATGTTTTTGGAAATGTTGTTCTGTTTATCCATATCAAGTGGTGTTCATATGTGTTAGCGTTTTGGTAGATCAGAAGATGAGTATTGCACGTTTTTGTTAATGTCATTTCGTTTAATGTCATTTCGTTGGATACATTTTAATGGTTTTGCTACCTGACAAGTCCAAAGATACTAAAAATGCACGTTTTTCATAATGTTATTCTTTCTTTTCCGTAAATGGTGTTTTACATATGTTTGAACGTTCTGATACATATATATGCTAAAAACACACAAAAGACACGTTTTCGATAATGTTACTTTATTTTCCTATATAGGGTGTTTTCTATGCATTTTGGTACTTAATATGCTCACAAACACCCAAATGTCTCGTTATCCCATGCACTTTGACATCTTTATTCTTAAGAAGCTCAAAAGAACACTCAAAACACACGTACTCGTATTTGGTAATGTTCTTATGTTTCTCCAAAAATATGTTTTGTATGGGTTTTAGTGTTTTTATACGAAAGAAGCTCAAAACTCTCAAAAAAATACGATTTTGATAAAGTTCTTTACTTTTCCAATACAGCGTGTTTTCCGTCCTTTTTAGTGTTTTGGTAAGTAAGAAGATGAAAAACACTCCAAACACGTTTTTGGTAATTTATGTAAACTTAAAAACTCAAAGTACACGTTTTTTGTAATATATATATATATATATATATATATATATATATATATATATATATATATATATATATATATATATATATATATATATATATATATATATATATATATATATATATATATATATATATATATATTTTTTTTTTTTTTTTTCATTTACATTCACTTTAGCGTTTTCGTACCTGACAAGCCCAAAAACACTCACAATGGATGTTTTTAGCATTGTTGTTCTGATTCTTCATACAGTGTGCTTTGCACTGTGGTAATCACTCATAATACACTTTTTTTGTAATGTTGTTCTCTTTCTCCATATGGAGTGCTATTCATGTGTTTTAGCGTTCTGGTACCGAAGAAAGGGTGCGAGGGTGATTCGTCCCTGGGTGAAATGTCCCGGTTGATTCACCCCCGGGTTATTCATCCCTGGAGGATTGGTCCCCAAGGGTAATTCGTCCCCTAGGGTGATTCGTTCCCCTGGCTGTATTTTCGTCGCCTTAGTTGCGAAACTCCACTACTACTCAGAAGAGGACTACTAGAATATCTAAAATAACTTTAAATTATGAGCCACGGCACGAAGGAGGTTCATCTTTCGGATCCTATTTTTCAATGAGACTTTTGATGTTCTTAGTAGCAGTTGTTGGCTTACACTCTGATCTAGACTATTCAAATTTAATCCTTTTCCCATTTGCATTTCCATTTCCTTTTCAAGTCCTTTGAAATGTTAGGGGTTTTTGCGTTCCAGAACTTTGAAGGGCATTGTGAAAGCCCTCCAAGTTGTTTGTGTGAAGTTTATCTTGAAGGGCTCTGTCACGCACATTCCAATCAGCAATTTTAAACCTGGGAACCATTCTCCTGCGGTTCTGAGCACGACCTATCTCTGAACCAATGTAATTTACAGCAAAGTATTCAATAAATTCTTGAGGCAAATCATCATCATCAAAAAGCTCTTCAAAACCAGCCACGACATCCTGTATTGGCAAAAATGCTAAAGCAGGGAAACAACGTATTTTGAAAGCATACTCAAAGCCTACGATGGTACCTTTGCCTCTCATTGCAGTCCACTACTTTTCTGTAAATATTTTGGTTTAAGTGGAAAAGACAAAAAGTTACAGAAGCATAACCGAAAGAGGCAATAAAGGCGTTATAAGAAGCCATTTCAAAATCCATCATCACATCTTGAGGATTCAGTTCAGGTTGCAAATCCTTAAGAATGGAGAAAACCCGAGTGTATGTTTCTTCAGTCCTGCTAGGAAGCAGTGCAAAGACTCGAGGAACAGTAAATGTTCCGTCTTGACCATGAGTGGTAAAGAGCTGCACAAAGATTTTGGGACAATATTTGAAGGTTCCTTCAAAACCCCAACTCTTACAGCGGACAAGATCCCTCAAACCCTGAGCAGAGGCAAAGACAAGAATACGATTCTCATCCTCAGTGCCAGAATCATGCTGCAAAAAACATCTCTCCCGATCTAACTTGGTGTACTCTTCAGGAATAACATAGCCAGTGCGAGTCTGGGGAATTGGAGGAGCCTGTTGAGCGTCCTGTCGCCACTGTCGCACGTAGCGGCTCATAGTAGATGTGGACGGCACATGAGCAAGTGAATGTTCATCCAATTTTGACAAAACGTTAGCCACCAAAGCACGAGAAGATTCTTGAGTGGAAGTAGCAACAGCTTTCAGCTCGACCATGGCCTCCCTCGCCTTCACAGCCGCAGCAGTCTTGGAATGATTGTGCTTGTTCACACTTTTCACGATAATGAAGGTTTCATCCCCTACTATTGTGTGAACACGAGCCTTGCTTGCATTAACCTCACATCGCCAGTATTGCTTGGTTCCATCAGCGTTTTTCTTCTGTGCAGCGTAGATGAAGTTAAGATCATCAATAAGCTTTTCCCTGCCACGGCTTGATAGGATTGTATGCGGCATGCTGCTCTGACTGTGGTGGCCCACGTACTGAAAAGTACGTATATATATATATATATATATATATATATATATATATATATATATATATATATATATATATATATATATATATATATATATATATATATATATATATATATATATATATATAAAACGTATTATGAGTAATTTCCACAATGTTACGGATGAAATCAGTAAAATGCATGTAAAGCACTTTATAAGAAGAATCAAAACAATAATGCTAAAAACGATTTCTGTGTTTGTCAGACACTAAAACTCTAAAGTGCATGGAAAACACCTTATAAGGGAAAAGAAAGCAGCACTACCAAAAACTTGTCTTTTGAGTGCTTTCCAGCTTATTATATGATAGAGCATGGAAAACACGCTATATTAGAAAATAAAACGTCTTTATCAAAAATGTGTTTTTGAGTGTTTTTTTTTTTGACCTTCTCTCGTACAAAAAGTCTAAAACGCATACAAAACACCCTTTCTGAAGAAACAGAACGACATTAACAAAAAAGTGGGTTTTAAGTGTTTTTTTTAGGTACCCCAACGCCAAAACGTATGCATACCACCCTAAATGGGTTAACGAGAGGAAATTATAAGAAAAGTGTTTTTAAAGTGTTTCTGTGCGTATTAGGCACCAAAATGCTAAGAAGCATGGAAAACACCATATATGGGAAAACAAAATGACATTATCGAAAACATCTCTGAGTGTTTTTGAACCAAAACACCATTCTCGGAGAAAGAAGAAAACATTAAGTAAAACGTGTATATTGAGTGTCTTTGAGCTTGTTAGGTACCAAAACGCTAAAAATGCATGCAAAGTATTCATTATGAGAAACGAAACGTGTATCAACAGAAACGTGTAGTAGGATTGTTTTTCACATTCTTAGCTACCAAAACGCTAAAACACATGAATGACACTTTATATGGATAAATAGAAGAACGTTACCAGAAACGTGTATTATGAGCAATTACCAACATGTTAGGGATCAAATCACCAAAGCGCATACAAAAGAACAATATGAGAAGAATAAGAATAACACTTCTAAAAACGTGTAATATGAGCGTTTTTGTTTTTTTGTTAGGTACCGAAACGTTAAAGTGAATGATAAGCATCTTTTATAGAAAAAGTCCTTAAGTACCAACAAACTAAAAATGCATGGAAATTACTCAGTATGGAATATATATATATATATATATATATATATATATATATATATATATATATATATATATATATATATATATATATATATATATATATATATATATATATATATATATATATATATATATATATATATATATATATATATATATATATATATATATATACGAGTATATATATATACATATTAACAGAAACGTGTATTATATATATTTTTTTCAGCTTCTTAGGTACAAAAACGCTAAAACGCATGAATATGGAGAAATATTAAGTCATTACCAAGAAACGTGTCATGAGTGATTGCCACCATCTTAGGAACAAAACGGCAAAATGCACACAAAGCACCTTATAAGAAGAATCAAAATAAAAATCCTAAAAAAAAAAAACGTAATCTGAGTGTTTTTAGGCTACTAAGGTAACAAAATACTAAAGTGCATACAAAGCATTTGATATGAGAAAAGAAAACAATATTAATAAAAACGTGTATTTTGAGTGCGTTTCAGCTTATTACGTAGCAAAACGCTTAAAAGCATTAAAGACACTATATATTGAAAAAAAAATCCATCAAAATCGTGTCTTTTCAGTGTTTTTGAGGTTCTTGTCCATCCCGCTTGCACTATTTTCTTTACCTCCCTACCAGTCTCCATTACTCTGTACCGTGGAACCCAAATATCTAAATTCGTCAGCCTTTGACATTTGCACACCTTGTAGCCTTATTGTCTCCCCATTACCTCGGTTGAGACACATGTACTCAGTCTTGGTCTACTCACTTTCAGTCCCCTTCTCTCCAGTGCATATCTCCACCTCTCTAATTCTGTTTCCACTTCTTCCCGGTTTTCGCAACAGATCACTACGCCATCTGCGAACATCATAGTTCATGAGGATTCCTGTCTGACCTCATCAGTCAGTCTGTCCATCACTACTGCAAACAGGAAGGGGCTCAAAGCCGATCTCTGTTGCAGTCCCACCTCCACTTCGAAACCCTCCGTCATTCCTGCAGCACACCTTACTGCTGTTACGCTGTTTTCGTACATATCCTTCACCACCTTCACATACTTCTCTGCTAGTCCCGAGCACCTCATGCAATACCACAGCTCTTCTCTCGGCACACGATCGTGAGTCTTTTCTGGATTTATAAACACACAATGCAGCTCCTTCTGTCCTTCCCTGTACTTCTCCATCATCATCAATTAAAATGCTAAAAACGTGTGCTTTGAATGTTTTTGAGTTTGTTGGGTACCAAACGTTTGTTGGGTACCAAAAAATGTATGCTAAGTATCCAATATGGGCAACGAAACAATATTAAGAGAAACGTATATTTTGTGTTTTTTTTTTTAGTTTCTTAAGTATCAAAACGCCAAAACACTTGAAGAGCATTCTATATAGAAAAAGAGAACAACATTGCCAAAAAGGTGTATTATGAGTGATTACCATAATGTTACAGACCAAAACGCAAAAATGCATGCAAGGCATCTTGTAAGAAGAATCGAAACAACAATTCTAAAAACGTGGTATATGCGTGTTTATTTTTACTTATCCGGTACCAAGATGCAAACCACCTTATATGGGAAAAAAAAATAATAATATTGCTAAAAACATTATCAAAAACGTCTTTTATGAACGATAATCACCTTGTTAGTGACCAAAAACCAAAGTGCCTTGAAAGCATTATATATGAAGAATCAGAACAACAGTGCTAAAAACGTGTAATATGAGTGTTTTTGAGCTTGTTACATAGCAAAATACTAAAATATATGGAAATGGAAAAAGAAACAACTTTACCAAAAAACGTGTTTTAAATGTTGTTGTTTTTTTTTTCATTTTTTTTAGCTTGTTACGTACTAAAACGCTACAAACATAGAAAACACACTATATTGGAAAACAAAACTATTTTATCAGAATCCTGTCTTTGAGTGTTTTTGAGGTTCGTACGTAAAAAAAAAAAAAGAAAAAGAAAAAACGCTAAAGTACATACAAAGCAAACTTTCTAGAGAAACAAACAAGAAAAAAAAAGAAGTGTCTTTTAAGTGTGTTTGAACATGGTAGATATCAAAACGCTTAAAAATTCATGCAAAGTACCCATTATGGGAAACAAAACGAAATTAACAGAAACGTGTAATTAGAGTGTTTTTTTTTTTCACCTTCCTAGCTACCAGTATGCTAAAACACATAAATGGTACTTTGTATGTGTAAATAGAACATAACCAAAATAGAACATAACCAAAATCTAAAGACAACTCTCTTCCTCCACACAAAACTACAAGCACCTAATAACACACACACCCTTCACTCAAAAATTTGAAAATCATCATGGCGATGATGATTTTAAATTTACAAATTAAATCAAATCTACACCAGTCTCGGAGTCCCCATCTGGGGAGGGGACCATAAATGTCCACAGGTCGGACTGCCTTTCTGTCGACGATCCTAAGTGTCTTGATACCCCCCCTCAACTTTTTTTTCATTAACTTCTGCAACATTCGCGGTCTAAGATCTAATTTTCAATCTGTAGAACACCACCTCTCCTCTTCTAAACCTCATCTTTTTTTCCTCACTGAAACTCAGGTGTCTGAGGCAACTGACAGTAGCCCCTTTTTTGTTCCCTCCTACTTCCTCTATTCTCATTTTCGATCAAAAGCTGGATGCTGCGTTTATGTACGCAATGACTTAACCTACTCCCGTGCCCACGCTCTTGAATCTTCCGAGTTTTCCACCATCTGGCTACGACTACAGAGTCACTCTCAAACTAAATTTATCTGTGCTGTACCTCTCACCTAACTCCTCTGATTATAAGAAATTCTTTGACTACTTAACTTCCAAAGTGGAGCACATTCTGACCCTCTTCCCTTTTGCAGAGATCTCCATTCTTGGAGACTTCAATGTTCACCACCAGCTTTGGCTTTCCTCTCCCTTCACTGACCATCCTGGTGAACTAGCCTACAACTTTGCTATCCTTCATGACCTAGAGCAATTGGTGCAACACCCTACTCGTATTCGTGACTGTCTTGGAGATACGCCCAACATTCTTGACCTTTTCCTAAACCTCTAATCCTTCTCCTAATGCTGTTACCCTTTCTTCTCCGTTGGGCTCCTCCGATCACAATCTCATATCTTTATCTTGACCTATCACTCCAATCCCTCCTCAGGATCCCCCTAAGCGAAGGTGCCTCTGGCGTTTTGCCTCTGCTAGTTGGGGGGACCTGAGGAGGTATTTTGCTGATTTTCCTTGGAATGACTACTGCTTCCGTGTCAGAGACCCGTCTTTGTGTGCTGAGCGCATAACAGAGGTGATAGTGTCTGGCATGGAGGCGTACATTCCTCATTCTTTTTCTCGTCCTAAACCTTCTAAACCTTGGTTTAACACAGCTTGTTCTCGTGCTATACATGATAAAGAGATGGCCCACAAAAGGTACTTAAGCTTTCCATCACCAGAATCTCATGCACTTTATATTTCTGCCCGGAACCATGCCTTCTCCAACTAGCCAAAACCTCCTTCATTAACAGAAAATGTCAAAACCTTTCAAGATCTAACTCCCCTCGTGATTTCTGGCATCTAGCCAAAAATATCTCCAATAACTTTGCTTCTTCTTCTTTCCCTCCTCTATTTCAACCAGATGGCACCACTGCTATCACATCTATTTCTAAAGCTGAACTCTTCGCTCAAACCTTTGCTAAAAACACTACCTTGGACGATTCTGGGTTTGTTCCTCCCTCTCCTCCACCCTCTGACTACTTCATGCCACGTATTAAAATTCTTCGCAATGATGTTTTCCATGGCCTCGCTGGCCTAAACCCTCGGAAAGTTTTTGCACCTGATGGGGTCCCTCCTATTGTTTTTTCCAAAACTGTGCCTCCGTGCTTGCACCTTGCCTAGTCAAACTCTTTCAGCTCTGTCTGTCAACATCTACCTTTCCTTCTTGCTAGAAGTTTGCCTACATTCAACCTGTTCCTAAAAAGAGTGACCGTTCTAATCCCTCACACTACCGTCCTATTGCTTTAATATCCTGCCAGTCTTTAATATCCTGCCAGTCTAAAGAATCTATCCTCAACAGGAAGATTCTTAAACATCTATCACTTCACAACCTTCCATCTGATGGCCAGTATGTGTACCGTCAAGGCCGCTCTACAGGTGATCTTCTGGCTTTCCTTATTGAGTCTTAGTCATCCTCTTTTAGAGATTTTGGTGAAACTTTTGCTGTTGCCTTGGACATATCAAAAGCTTTTGATAGAGTCTGGCACAAAGCTTTGATTTCAAAACTACCCTCCTACGGTTTTTAACCTTCTCTCTGTAACTTCATCTCAAGTTTTCTTTCTGACCGTTCTATTGCTGCTGTGGTAGACGGTCACTGTTCTTCTCCTAAATCTATTAACAGTGGTGTTCCTCAGGGTTCTGTCCTGTCACCCACTCTCTTCTTATTATTCATTAACGATCTTCTAAACCAAACTTCTTGTCCTATCCACTCCTACGCTGATGATACCACCCTGCACTTTTCCACGTCTTTTCATAGACGTCCAACCCTTCAGGAGGTAAACATATCACGCAGGGAAGCCACAGAACGCTTGACTTCTGATCTTTCTAAAATTTCTGATTAAAGCAGAGCAAACTTGGTATTGTTCAATGCCCCAAAAACTCAATTCCTTCATCTATCAACTCGACACAACCTTCCAGACAACTATCCCCTCTTCTTCAATGACACTTAACTGTCCCCCTCTTCTACACTGAACATCCTCGGTCTATCCTTTACTTATAATCTGAACTGGAAACTTCAAATCTCATCTCTTCCTAAAACAGCTTCTATGAAGTTAGGTGTTCTGAGACGTCTCCGCCAGTTTTTCTCACCCCCCCCAGCTGCTAACTCTGTACAAAGGCCTTATCAGTCCATGTATGGAGTATGCTTCACATGTCTGGGGAGGCTCTACTCATATTGCTCTTCTAGACAGGGTGGAATCAAAAGCTTTTCGTCTCATCAACGCCTCTCCTCTAACTGACTGTCTTCAGCCTCTCTCTCACCGCCGCAATGTTGCATAGCTAGCTGTCTTCTACTGCTATTTTCATGCTAACTGCTCTTCTGATCTTGCAAACATGTCATTTCCAAAAACATGTATTTTAAGTGTTTTTTTTTTCAGCCTTTGACATAAAAACGCCAAAAAAAAAAAAAAACATGGAAAAAACGCTATATTGGAAAACGTAACAAATTCAACAAAATCGTTACTTTCGAGTTTTGAAGTTCTTTCGTACAAAAACTCTAAAAAGCATTCTAAACACGCCAATATTACCAAAAACGTGTGTTTTGGGTGTTTTTGAAATTGTTAAGTATTTTGAAATTGTTAAGTTTTTGAAATTGTTAAGTGATTTTGAGCTTTTTTAGGTAACAAAACGCATGAACACATGCAAAACACCTTTTACGTAAAAACAGAATAACATTATAAAAAAAAAAAAACATGTTTTGTAAGGGCCTTTAAGCTTGTTAGGGATCTAAACGATAAAAATGCATTCAAAATACTTATTGTGGGAAACGAAAGGATATTAACAGAAACGTGTATTTTTTGTATTTTTCAGTTTCTTAGATACAAAAACGATAAAACACACACAACACAATATATGAAAAAAAACAGAACATTACCATAAACGTATTATGAATGATTACCAAAATATATATTGTTACGAAATATATATTGTCACTCTTCCAGCAAGATAGGAGGCGAGGGTGTACTGCGTATGGCGCACAGACACAAAACCAGTCAAAATCTTTCCCTGGGTTCGGCTCACACTCCACCCTCATTGTTTCAGTAAGACTCAGGAAAGAATACAACAAACGTGATTTTTTTTTTTTTTGTATAATTAAATGTACCTATAAAGAACACTTACATCTAATATCCTTAACCTAATACATGGAAAAACACAAAACACCATCACCATTACTCGCGATTCACACAGTCACGCCTAAACCCGGTATCACCAACTGCTAACAGGCTTGCTTAAGTAAAGCAATTTACCACCAATATACTTAATCCTGTTATAAGTACTCACAATGTTAAATAACTCTAGATAGAAAAACCTCAGCCAGACTCTACACTTGAGCAAACTTAACATACAACACCTTAGAGTAAGTCCCGTCCTCGGTGCGGGGAGCACAATCTGCACCACCACCACCAGTCCCGATCTGCTTCTGCCAGCCAAGTACCAAGTAGACATCAAAGTTTCCAATTCCCATATTAAATACACTAAATAAATTCCACCACGGCAGTTCCCCACTAAACACAATAGCAGTCAATACCCAGAATTAATTGTTACTTTCCTCTAAGGGCAGTTACCTGGTACCTCGAAAATCATAATTATATTTACACTAAGTCTTAAGGTAGTTCCCTATCACAATATCAAAACCCAAGAGTACATACAAAGCACCCTATAAGAATAATTAGAACAACAATACTAAACACGTGTAATGTGAGTTTATTTATTTTATTCTATTTTTTTTTTTTTAGGGGGGGAGGGGATTCTTGCTAGGTACCAAAAAAGCTAAAGTGCTATAAAGCACCTTATATGGAAAAAAAAAAAAAACGTTACCAAAAACGAATCTTTTGAGTGCTATCCAGCATTTTAAGTCTAAAAAAAGAATACAAATAAATTGCATAGATAACACGCAAAAATAAAAAAAAGCTCTGAAAATCATGTGATTGTTTTTTTTTTCAGGTTTTTTTTACGTAAAAAAAAAAGTGCTAAATCACATACAAAACATCCTTTCTAGAGAAACAGAACAATATTAGAAAGTGTGTTTTGAGTATTTTCTGCTTGTTAGGTATCGAAACGCAAAGATGCATGCAAAGCACCCTATATTCGATAACAAAATTATACTATCATATTCGTGTCATTTGGGTGTTAATGAACATATTATGCACCAAAACGCTAAAAGAAAAGAAATGTATGAAAAACATCTAATATAGGAAAATAAATTAACTTTCGATTTTTTTTTTTTTAGCATGATAGGAGCCAAAACGCTGAAAATGTATGGAAATTTCCCAATATGGAAATTGAAACGATATTAACAGTAACGTATATTATGAGTTTTTTTTTTTTTCTTAAGTGTCACGACACTAAAACACAAGAATATTGCTCTATATGGACAAAGCGATTACTAAAAACCAAACTGGTACGGTCGAAAACGTCAAAATGCATGCAAAACAACATGTAAAAATGATGAGAACAGCAATGCTAAAAACGTGTAATATGAATGTTTCCGGGCTTCTAAGGTACCAAAACAATAATGAGCATGCAAAGTCCCATGAGAAGATAAAAGAAATAAGAAAAAAAAATGTAATATGAGATTTTTGAGATTTTTAGGTTGTAAAACTAATGTGTATGCAAAGCATCCTTTGTGAAAAAAAAAATCGTGTGTTTGTACCTTGTTACGTACCAAAACGCCGCTAAAATGCATGGGAAAAACAAAACCTGTTTATCAAAATCGTGTCCTTTGATTTTTTTTTTTTTTTTTTAGCTTCTGTATTATGAGTGTTTTTTTTTTTTCAGCTTCTTAGGTGCCAAAACGCAAAAACACATCAATATCACTCTACATAGAGAAGGAGAACATTACCAAAAACATATATAGTGAGTGATTACCATCATGTGGACCAGAACGATGAAATGCATATAAAACCTCCTTTAAGAAGAATCAAAACAAAAAAAAAATTGCTTAAAACGTTCTTTTTTTCTGAAGAAACGGAGAAACGTGTATTTTGATTGTCTATGAGTATGTTAGGTACCAAAACATTTAAAATGAATGCAAAGTATCGAAAATGTAATGATATTAGCAAAAACATTTTCACCTTTTTAGCTACCAAAACGCTAAACCACATGAATAACACTTCATATAAATAAACAGAATAACCTTGCATAAAACGTGTATTATGAACAATTACCACAATGTTGGGGACCAAAACGGCGAAATGAATACAAAGCAGCGTATAAGAAGAATCAGAAAAACAATGATAAAAGTGTGTAATAGGAGTGTGCTTGAGGTTGTTAGGTACCAAAACGTTAACGTGCATTCAAAGAACCTTTTATGAAAAAAGAACAGTTTTACCAAAAATATATATTTTGTGTTTTTCAGCTTCTTATGGAAACGTAATAATATCGAGAGAAATGTATATTATAAATGTTTTTTTTCAGTTTCTTAGGTACGGAAAAACAAAAACACATGAATAACACTCTATATGGAAAAACAAAACATCATAACCAAAAAACGTGCATTATGAGTGATTACCACAATGTTACGGACCACAACGCCAAAATACACGCAAAGCAATCTATAAGAAGAATCAGAACAACAATGTTAATAACGTGAGTGTTTTTGGAATTGTCAGGTACCAAAACGCTAAAGTGCAGGGAAAGCACATACTATTGGAATATAAAATAACATCACCGAAAATGTGTGTTTTTAGTACATTTTAATCTTCTTACGTACCAAAAGGCTAAAAACCATGGAAAGCACGCTATATTAGGAAACAAAACATCTTTATTAATAATCGAGTTTTTTTTTTTTCGTTGTTTTTCGTGTTGTCGTTTGTTTTTTTCGTTGCATGCAAAATTATCTTTCTGAAGAAACAGAACAACATTTACGTAAGCGTAGGTTTTAAGTGTTCTTAAGGTTTTTTGGTAACAAAACCCCAAAATAAATATAAAATACACTATATGTATTTTACTTGTGTGTTTATGCACGCATTAGGCAACAAAATACTAATAAGCATGGAAAACACTATATATAGGAAATCGAAAATTTATCGAAAACATGTCTTTTGAACGTCTTTAAGCTTTACATAAAAAAAAAAAAACGTGCAAAACACGCTTCTTCCGAAAAAAAATAATATATATATATATATATATATATATATATATATATATATATATATATATATATATATATATATATATATATATATATATATATATATATATATATATATATATATATATATATATATATATATATATATATATATATATATATATATATATATATATATATATATATATTAAGGGTGTATATGGGCAGGAGACTTTCTCTAATACATATCTCATTGAATGTGATAGCTAGTTGAGCATTTATTATTTTTCTTAAGATATTTTCCTTATATCTTATGATTGTCTTATATTCTTTTTTATTTTATTTTATTTTTTTTTTTATGTAGGAAGGATACTGGCCAAGGGCAACAAAAATCTAATAAAAAAAATGCCCACTGATATGCCAGTCCCTTAAAAGGGTCAAAGCAGTGGTCAAAAAATGGTGGATAAGTGTCTTGAAACCTCCCTCTTGAAGGAATTCAAGTCATAGGAAGGTGGAAATACAGAAGCAGGCAAGGAGTTCCAGAGTTTACCAGAGAAAGGGATGAATGATTGAGAATACTGGTTAACTCTTGCGTTAGAGAGGTGGACAGAATAGGGGTGAGAGAAAGAAGAAAGTCTTGTGCAGCGAGGCCGCGGAAGGAGGGGAGGCATGCAGTTAGCAAGATCAGAAGAGCAGTTGGCATGGAAATAGCGGTAGAAGACAGCTAGATATGCAACATTGCGGCGGTGAGAGAGGGGCTGAAGACAGTCAGTTAGAGGAGAGGAGTTGATGAGACGAAAAGCTTTTGATTCCACCCTGTCTAGAAGAGCAGTATGAGTGGAACCCCCCCAGACATGTGAAGCATACTCCATACATGGACGGATAAGGCCCTTGTACAGAGTTAGCAGCTGGGGGGGGTGAGAAAAACTGGCGGAGACGTCTCAGAACACCTAACTTCATAGAAGCTGTTTTAGCTAGAGATGAGATGTGAAGTTTCCAGTTCAGATTATAAGTAAAGGACAGACCGAGGATGTTCAGTGTAGAAGAGGGAGACAGTTGAGTGTCATTGAAGAAGAGGGGATAGTTGTCTGGAAGATTGTGTCGAGTTGATAGATGGAGGAATTGAGTTTTTGAGGCATTGAACAATACCAAGTTTGCCCTGCCTCAATCAGAAATTTTAGAAAGATCAGTAGTCAGGCGTTCTGTGGCTTCCCTGCGTGATATGTTTACCTCCTGAAGGGTTGGACGTCTATGAAAAGACGTGGAAAAGTGCAGGGTGGTATCATCAGCATAGGAGTGGATAGGACAAGAAATTTGATTTAGAAGATCATTAATGAATAATAAGAGAGTGGGTGACAGGACAGAACCCTAAGGAACACCACTGTTAATAGATTTAGGAGAAGAACAGTGACCGTCTACCACAGCAGCAATAGAACGGTCAGAAAGGAAACTTGAGATGAAGTTACAGAGAGAAGGATAGAAACCGTAGGAGGGTAGTTTGGAAATCAAAGCTTTGTACCAGACTCTATCAAAAGCTTTTGATATGTCCAAGGCAACAGCAAAAGTCTCACCAAAGTCTCTAAAAGAGGATGACCAAGACTCAGTAAGGAAAGCCAGAAGATCACCAGTAGAGCGGCCTTGACGGAACCCATACTGGCGATCAGATAGAAGGTTGTGAAGTGATAGATGTTTAAGAATCTTCCTGTTGAGGATATATTCAAAAACTTTAGATAAGCAGGAAATTAAAGCAATAGGACGGTAGTTTGAGGGATTAGAGCGGTCACCCTTTTTAGGAACAGGTTGAATGTAGGCAAACTTCCAGCAAGAAGGAAAGGTAGATGTTGACAGACAGAGCTGAAAGAGTTTGACTAGGCAAGGTGCAAGCACGGAGGCACAGTTTTGGAGAACAATATGAGGGACCCCATCAGGTCCATAAGCCTTCCGAGGGTTTAGGCCAGCGAGGGCATGGAAGACATCATTACGAAGAATTTTAATACGTGGCATGAAGTAGTCAGAGGGTGGAGGAGAGGGAGGAACAAACCCAGAATCGTCCAAGGTAGTGTTTTTAGTAAAGGTTTGAGCAAAGAGTTCAGCTTTAGAAATAGATGTGATAGCAGTGGTGCCATCTGGTTGAAGTAGAGGAGGGAAAGAAGAAGAAGCAAAGTTATTGGAGATATTTTTGGCTAGATGCCAGAAATCACGAGGGGAGTTAGATCTTGAAAGGTTTTGACATTTTCTGTTAATGAAGGAGTTTTTGGCTAGTTGGAGAACAGACTTGGCATGGTTCCGGGCAGAAATTATAAAGTGCATGAGATTCTGGTGAAGGAAGGCTTAAGTACCTTTTGTGGGCCACGTCTCTATCATGTATAGCACGAGAACAAGCTGTGTTAAACCAAGGTTTAGAAGGTTTAGGACGAGAAAAAGAGTGAGGAATGTACTCGTACGCCTCCATGCCAGACACTATCACCTCTGTTATGCGCTCAGCACACAAAGACGGGACTCTGACACGGAAGCAGTAGTCATTCCAAGGAAAATCAGCAAAATACTTCCTCAGGTCCCCCCAACTAGCAGAGGCAAAACGCCAGAGGCACCTTCGCTTAGGGGGATCCTGAGGAGGGATTGGAGTGATAGGACAAGATAAAGATATGAGATTGTGATCGGAGGAGCCCAACGGAGAAGAAAGGGTGACAGCATAAGCAGAAGGATTAGAGGTCAGGAAGAGGTCAAGAATGTTGGGCGTATCTCCAAGACGGTCAGGAATGCGAGTAGGGTGTTGCACCAATTGCTCTAGGTCATGGAGGATAGCAAAGTTATAGGCTAGTTCACCAGGATGGTCAGTGAAGGGAGAGGAAAGCCAAAGCTGGTGGTGAACATTGAAGTCTCCAAGAATGGAGATCTCTGCAAAAGGGAAGAGGGTCAGAATGTGCTCCACTTTGGAAGTTAAGTAGTCAAAGAATTGGCTGTATGACTTCGCCGAAGCTAGTCATTTTCGCTAGATCGCGATTTCGGGTCCTTGACCGTTCTTCAGTAGCGGAGGTCTATCCGTGTTGAGGGTGTCGGAGAGAATAGCTCAAGCTGATTGCGGGGGTGTATTTATACCGGTAGGCTTGTCACCCCGCTGCGCGTCCTGGTCTCTGATTGGCTGACGGCTGTCGCGGGCTGTGCTGGGTTGCTATCCAAGCTGGGTCTTCGCGCGCTTGGTAATGCTTGTAGGTCTTCGGATTGTTGATTTAATGTAGGGTTTGTCTCTTTTATATATAGTGCTTCTAAGATGGGGAGACGCCTGGTGTCTGGGCATGTAGTTAGAATCTCCGTTTTATCTACTAGCATTTCTCTTGTGATGTTTATGTTATGCTTCTCCTTCAGATGTTTCTTGGGTGCTCCTGCTGCGAGGTGGAAAGCTAGTCGTTGGGAGAGTCTTGTTGTCGTCATGCCAACATAGGTGGAGGGAAGGACTTCACAGTTTCCTTGGTTACACGTAAACCTATATATGACATGTGACTTTTGAAGGCTCTCTTTCTCTTTTGAGGGGTTATTTTTCAGAAGAAGATGGCTGGTTTTCTTGGTGTTGTGATAAATTATCAGTTTAACTTGTCTGTCAGGGTCGGAAGGCTTGATGTTCCTCTTCACAATCTGCGTGATGGCCCTCTCATCTTCGTAGGCGGTAGAGAAAGTTGCTTTATAGAAAATGTTGATGTTCCCTTAATTATCCTCTTGTTGCTTCTTGTTATGCCAGCTGTCGACAATTTTCTTTACTAGGCGGTTGATGTCCTTTTCACTGAAATTGTTGTTTATGAGGACTTGAGTTGAGCGCTGTATTTCTTGGTGGACTTGTTTCCACGTGCTGCAGTGTGTAAGCGCTCTTCTGATGTAGGCTGAGATAGTGGAATCCTTGTACCTCGTGGGACACTCACTTCGTCCGTTCAAGCAGAGTCCAGGATTCGTTGGTTTTGTGTAGACGATGGTGGTAAATCTTCCTTCTTCTTGTTGCACTAGGACGTCGAGAAAGGGCATGGCTCCATCTTTGCTGTTTTCCATAGTAAATGTTAGCCCAGATGTTTCTTGGAGGTGAAGTCTAAGATGCTCTGCTTCGGGTTAACAAGACGACATTACTATAAATGCGCTCCTTGGGAGTTCATGTGCATATTAAGCCCCAAAACACTAAGAAGCCTAGAAAAAAAAGAAAAAAAAAAAAAAATATATATATATATATATATATATATATATATATATATATATATATATATATATATATATATATATATATATATATATATATATATATATATACAAACAAAGCAAAATTCTCGAAAATGTGTCTCTTCATTGTTTTTTAGCTTTTTTACGTACCGAAATGAGAAAAAAAAACGAAAAAAAAACAGATGCAACATCCTTTAAGAGGAAACAGAAGAACAAGACGAAAAACGTATATCTTTTGATGTTTTGCGCATGTTAGGTATCAAAACGCTAAAAAAATAAATAAATAAATAAATAAACGCAAATATGGGATACGAATCGATATTGAGAGAAACGTATTTTATGAGTGTTTCGGTTTTTTAGGTACCAAAACGCTAAAACACATGAATAGCTTTCTATATGAAGAAAGAGAATATTACCAAAAACGTGTATTATGATTGGTATCCAAAATATTCCGGATCAAAACGCCAAAATACATGGAAAACGCTTCATAAGAAGAATCAGAACACCTATGCTAAAAACGTGTAATATGAGTGTTTTTGACCTTGTCAGGTACCAAAACGATATCATAAAAAAATGTGGCATTTAGGTGTTTATGAGCAAAATGATGTTGACGAAAACGTGCTTTTTATGTGTTTTTGTGCTTCTTAGGTACCAAAACGATAAAAATGCATGCAAAATGCCCAATATACGAAAAGAAAAGATATATGATTGTTTTACATTTTCTTTGGTTCTAAAACGCTAAAATACGTGCATAGCACTCTATATGGAGAAACAGTACGACATTACGAAAAGCGTGTATTATAAGTGATTAACACCACGTTAGGCACAACAACGCCAAAATGCATAAAAAGCACACTCTAAAAAGAATCAAAACAACAACGCTATCTTAGTGTATTATAAGTGTTTTTGGGCTTGTCAGGTAAGAGAATGATAAAGTACATGCAAAACACTCTTTATGGGAAAAGGAAACCTTTTCACCTACACAAAAAAAAAAAATAATAATAATAATAAAGGCATAGAAAACACTCAATACAGGAAAAAAAAAAAAAAAAAAATTTTCATTTCAGTGTCTTCAGATTTTTACGTAAAAAAAAACTCTAAATCACATATAAAACATCCTCTCTGGAGAAACAGAACATTACAAAAAAAAAAAAAAAAGTTTTGAGTGTTTTGCGTTTGTTAGGTATCAATACTCCAAATTGCTTGGAAAGTACCATATATAGAATAACGAGATTATATTACAATAAACGTGTCATTTGGTTGATAATGAACATATTAGGCACCAAAACGATACCAAAACGCAAGTGCCATACACCAAGTACCGAAACGGAGAAATACATGCAAAACACCCTTTACGGAGAAACAGAACATTATGAAAAACGAGTACTTTGAATGCCTTTGAGCTAGTTAGGTACCAAAACGCTAAAAAAAATTCATGCAAATGTCTAAATATATGAAAGAAAACGATATTAACAGAAACGTATGTTATGAGAGTTTTCAGTTTCTTAGTTACCAAAATGGTAAAACGCATAAACAGTACTCTATATGGAGGAGAACAAGATTACCATAATGAGTGATTACCATAATGGTATGGTATGAGTGATTACCATAATGGTGTGGTATGTATTATTAGTATTTTCAGCTTCTTCAGTGCCAAAACGGTAAAACACATTAATAACACTCGATATGGAAAAAAGAACGATATTACCAAAAAACGTGTATAACGACTGATTATCACTATCTTACGGACAAAACGCCAAAATGAGACAAAGCACCCTATAAGAAGAAAAAAATAAAAATAAAACTGAGCAACAATGCTAAAAACGTGTAATAGGAGTGTTTTTTTTTCGGTTTGTCAGGTAGAAAAACGCTAATATGCATGCAAAACACCCTATACGGGTAAAACAAAACAACATCACGAAAAACGTGTCTTTTGAATGTTTTTTTTTTCAGTTTTTAACGTACCAAGCCCTAAAAAGGATGGAAAACACTCTATATATGAAACCAAAATTACTTTATCAAAATCGTGCTTTTTTTTTAGCTTCTTTTGTAGAAAAACGCTAAAACGCATTAAAAAAATAGCTGTAGAAAAAGGAGTGCATTATATATATATATATATATATATATATATATATATATATATATATATATATATATATATATATATATATATATATATATATATATATATATATATATATATATATATATTTTTTTTTTTTTTTTTCAGCTTCTTTCGTACTAAAACGCTACAAACATAGAAAACACACTATATTGGAAAACAAAACAATTTTATCAGAATCCTGTCTTTGAGTGTTTTTGAGGTTCGTACGTAAAAAGAAAAAAAAGAAAAAAACGCTAAAATACACACAAAGCAAACTTTCTGGAGAAACAAAAAAAAAAAAAAATGTTTTAAGTGTGTTTGAGCATGGTAGATATCAAAACGCTTAAAATGCATGCAAAGTACCCATTATTGGAAACAAAACGATATTAACAGAAACGTGTAATTAGAGTGTTTTTTTCACCTTCCTAGCTACCAGTACGCTAAAACACATGAATGGTACTTTATATGTATAAATAGAACATAACCAAAATCGTGTATTAAGAACGATTAAAAATATGTTAGGCACCAAAACGACTAAATGCATATAACGCAGCCTATAAGAAGAATCAATGCTAAAAGCGTGCATGAGTGTTTTCGACCTTGTTAAGTACCACAACACTAGCATGTGTTTTAACTGATTTTTTTTTCTCTCTCTCTGCTTTTTACATACCAAAACGATAAAAAAAAAATAAATGGAAAACACGTTATATCGGAAAACAAAATAACTTAATCAAAATCGTGTCTTTTGAGTGTTTTGAGTGACTTTCGTACAAAAAAAAAAACGCTAAACATTCGAGAAAGACTATATTACCAAAAACATGTGTTTTCAGTGTATTTGCAGCTTTTTTTTTGTATCAAAAGGCAAAAACAAGGCAAAGAAAAGCAAGAAAAGAAAAGCAAGAAACAAGGCAAATAGGGTACTAGGATTTATTTTTAGGAGTGTTAAAAGTAGAAGGCCGGGAGTAATATTAAAGTTATACTTGGCGCTGGTCAGACCTCATCTAGACTACGCGGTGAAGTTCTGGTCCCCACATTACAGGAAAGATATAGGTCTATTAGAATCAGTACAGAGGAGAATGACTAAAAGGATACAGGGGATGAGGAGTATTCCTTACGAGGCGAGGTTGAAGCTGTTGAATTTACATTCTTTAGAGAGACGTAGGTTAAGAGGGGACCTGATAGAAGTCTTTAAGTGGTATAAGGGTTATAACAAGGGAGATGTAAGCAAAATTCTTAGGATCAGCAACCAGGGTAGAACAAGAAATAATGGGTTCAAGCTTGAAAAATTTAGGTGTAGGAAGGAGATAGGGAAAAATTGGTTCTCAAATAGAGTGGTAGACGAGTGGAACGGACTCAGTAATCATGTAGTTAGTGCTGGGACACTAGAGAGCTTTAAGAGAAGATTAGACAAGTTTATGGATGGGGATAACAGATGGAAATAGGTAGGTGTGTTTCATACAGGGACTGCCACGTGTAAGCCTGGTCGCTTCTTGCAGCTTCCCTTATTTCTTATGTTCTTATGTTCATGGGGTAACGAAATGATATCAATGTCACGTATACAAATTCTAAAACGCATATAAAACACCATTTCTGTAGAAACAGAAACACACATAAAAAAAAAATAAAAACGTACCAAAACACCAAAATTTATGCAAATTACCCTATATGGGATAACAAGACGACATTATCAGAAATATATATTAATAGAAATATAAAGAAAAAAAATATTTGGGATAACAAAACATTAACGTGTGTATTAAGTGTTTTTTGAGATTATTTTCCTGCTAAAACCCCAAAACACAAGGAAAACAACATTATGAGAAACGTTTGTCTTGAGTGTCTTTGAGATTGTTAGGTACCAAATTAAAATGCATGCAAAATTACCCATTCTGAAAAAAGAAGTGATAATAACAGAAACGTGAAATATTTTGTCACCTTTTTTGTCACCTTTTTATCTATCAAAACATGAATAACACCTTATATGGGTAAAGAGAACAACATTACCAAAATCGTGTATTATGACTGTTTACCACTATGTTACGGACCAAAATGCAAAAATACATAAAAAAATAAACAAAATAAAAAAACTATAAAAAGAGCCAGAAAAACATGACATAATAATAATCTTAACGTGTCATATAAGTGTTTTTGAGCTTGTTAGGTACTAAAACGCTAAAGTGTATGCAAAGCAGACTTTATAAGAAATGAAAACATCATTTTTTTTTTTCAGCCTTTGACATATAAAAACGCCAAAAAGAAAAAAAATAACATAGAAAAAACGCTATATTGGAAAACGTAACAAATTCAACAAAATCGTGACTTTCGAGTTTTGAAGTTCTTTCGTATAAAACTCTAAAAAGCATGCTAAACACGCCAATATTACCAAAAACGTGTGTTTTGGGTGTTTTTGAAATTAAGTATTAAAACGCCAAAAAGCATGCAAAGCACCCTATATGGGGTAAATGCATATTACTAGAAACGTGTCATTTGGCTGTTTATAGGCGTATTAGGTACCAAAACGCTAAAAAAAGCATGAAAAAACAAATATATAGAAAATAAATTAACATTATAGAAAACATGTCTTTTAGTGATTTTGAGTTTTTTTAGGTAACAAAACGTATGAACACATGCAAAACACCTTTTACGTAAAAACAGAATAACATTATAAAAAAAAAAACGTGTTTTTAAGGGCCTTTAAGCTTGTTAGAGATCTAAACGATAAAAATGCATTCAAAATACTTATTGTGGGAAACGAAAGGATATTAACAGAAACGTGTATTTTTAGTATTTTTCAGTTTCTTAGATACAAAAACGATAAAACACACAAATAACACAATATATGAAAAAAACTGAACATTACCATAAACGTATTATGAATGATTACCGAAATATATATTGTTACGCCATCACTCTTCCAGCAAGATAGGAGGCGAGGGTGGACTGTGTATGGCACACAGACACAAAACCAGTCAAAACCTTCCCTGGGCTCGGTAAGACTCAGGAAAGAATACAACAAAAGTGAGTTTTTTTTTTTTTTTTATAATTAAATGTACCTATTGAGAACACTTACATCTAATATCCTTAGCCTAATACATGGAAAAGCATAAAACACCATCACCATTACTCGCGATTCACGCAGTCACGCCTAAACCCGGTATCACCAACTGCCAACAGGCTTGCTTAAGTAAAGCAATTTACCACCAATATACCTAATCCTGTTATAAGTACTCACAATGTTAAATAACTCTAAATAGAAAAACCTCAGCCAGACTCTACACTTGAGCAAACTTAACATACAACACCTTAGAGTAAGTCCCGTCCTCGGTGCGGGGAGCACAATCTGCACCACCACCACTAGTCCCGATCTGCTTCTGCCAGCCAAGTACCAAGTAGACATCAAAGTTTCCAATTCCCATATTAAATACACTAAATAAATTCCACCACGGCAGTTCCCCACTAAACACAATAGCAGTCAATACCCAGAATTAATTGTTACTTTCCTCTAAGGGCAGTTACCTGGTACCTCGAAAATCATAATTATATTTACAATAAGTCTTCTGAGAGCTATCCAGCATTTTAAGTCTAAAAAAAAAAAAACTGAATTGCATGGAAAACACGCAATATTGGAAAAAAAAAAAAAAGAAGCTCTGGAAATCGTGTGATTGTTTTTTTTCAGGAATTTTACGTAAAAAAAAAACGTTAAAACACATACAAAACATTCTTTCTAGAGAAACAGAACAATATTAGAAAGTGTGTTTTGAGTGATTTTCTGCTTGTTAGGTATCGAAACGCAAAGATGCATGTAAAGCACCCTATATTCGGTAACAAAATTATACTATAATATTCGTGTCATTTGGGTGTTAATGAACATATTATGCATATTATGAACGTTAAAGAAAAAAGTATGGAAAACATCTAATATAGGAAAAGAAATTAACTTTATCAAAAGCATGTCTTTCGATTTTTTTTTTTTTTTTAGCATGTTAGGTGCCAAAACTCTGAAAATGTATGGAAATTTCCCAATATAGGCATTGAAACGATATTAACAGTAACGTATATTATGATTTTTTTTTAAGTGTCACGACGCTAAAACACAGGAATATTACTCTATATGGACAAAGCGATTACTAAAAACCAAAGTGGTACGGACGAAAACGTCAAAATGCATGCAAAACACCAAATAAAAATAATGAGAACAGCAATGCTAAAAACGTGTAATATGAGTGCTTCCGGGCTTCTAAGGTACCAAAACAATAATGAGCATGCAAGGCCCCATAAGAAGATAAAAGAAAAAAAAATGTAATATGAGATTTTTGAGATTTTTAGGTTGTAAAACTAATGTGTATGCAAAGCATCCTTTGTGAAAAAAAAAAATCGTGTGTTTTTACGTTGTTACGTACCAAAACGCTGCTAAAAGGCATGGGAAAAAACACTATATTTGAAAACAAAACCTGTTTATCAAAATCGTGTTCTTTGATTTTTTTTTTTTCTTCGCTTCTGTATTGAGTCTTTTTTTTTCAGCTTCTAAGGTACCAAAACGCAAAAACACATCAATATCAGTCTACATAGAGAAGGAGAACATTACCAAAAACATATATAGTGAGTGATTACCATCATGTGGACCAGAACAATGAAATGCATATAAAAGCCTCCTTTAAGAAGAATCAGAAAAAAAAAATAAATAAATAAAATGCTTAAAACGTTCTTTTTTTTCTGAAGAAACAGAGAGACGTGTATTTTGATTGTCTATGCGTATGTTAGGTACCAAGACATTTAAAATGAATGCAAATTACCCATTATCGAAAATGTAATGATATTAACAAAAACATGTAATATGAGTGATTTTCATCTTTTTAGCTACTAAAACGCAAAACCACATGAACAACACTTCATATAAATAAACAGAATAACGTTGCATAAAACATGTATTATGAAGAATTACCACAATGTTGGGGACCAAAACGGCGTAATTAATAGAAAGCAGCGTATAAGAAGAATCAGAACAACAATGATAAAAGTGTGTAATATGAGTGTGTTTGAGGTTGTTAGGTACCAAAACGTTAACGTGCATGCAAAAAACCTCTTATAAAAAAAAAAACAGTTTTACCAAAAACATGTATTTTGTGTTTTTCAGCTTCTTACGGAAACGTAATAATATCGAGAGAAATGTATATTATAATTTTTTTTTTTTTCAGTTTCCTAGGTACGGGAAAACTAAAACACATGAATAACACTCTATATGAAAAAAAAAAAAAATCATAACCAAAAAACGCATTATGAGTGATTACCACAATGTTACGGACCACAACGCCAAAATACATGCAAAGCAATCTATAAGAAGAATCAGAACAACAATGTTAATATGAGTGTTTTTGGAATTGTCAGGTACCAAAACGCTAAAGTGCAGGGAAAGCACATTATATTGGAATATAAAATAACATCACCGAAAATGTGTTTTTAGTACATTTTAAGCTTCTTACGTACCAAAAGGCTAAAAACCATGGAAAGCACGTTATATTAGGAAACAAAACATTTTTATTAAAAATCGAGTTTTTTTTTTTTTTTTGGTGTTTTAATGTCTTAACGTACAAAGACGCTAAAACGTATGCAAAATTATCTTTCTGGAGAAACAAAACAACATTTACGTAAGCGTAGGTATTAAGTGTTCTTGAGGTTTTTAGGTAACAAAACCCCAAAATGAATATAAAATACACTATATGTATTTTACTTGTGTTTTTATGTACGTATTAGGCACCAAAAAGCTAATAAGTATGGAAAACACTATATATGGGAAATAAAAAAATTATCGAAAACATGTCTTTTGAGCGTCTTTGAGCTTTACAGAAAAAAAAAAACAAAAAAAAAACATGCAAAACACGCTTCTTCCGAAAAAAATTAATGTGTATATATATATATATATATATATATATATATATATATATATATATATATATATATATATATATATATATATATATATATATATATATATATATATATATATATATATATATATATATATATATATATATATATATATATATATATATATATATATATATATATATATATATATATATATATATATATATATATATATATATATATATATATATATATATATATATATATATATATATATATATATATATATATATATATATATAATATAATAATATAATATATATATATAATAATAATAATAATAATATATATATATATATATATATATATATATATATATATATATATATATATATATATATATATATATATATATATATATATATATATATATATATGAGCTTATGTACCAATATAACCAATATAACCGATATGGGGTTATTAATAACACGATATTATATGAAACGTCTTATTTGGGTGTTAATGAGTGTATTAGGCATTAAAAATCTAAAAAGCATAAACAGACTATCTTATAATAGAAGAAGGTTACTGAAAATTTATTTTGAGTGTTTTTGGGCTTCTTAGGTATTAAAACGCCAAAATGTATGCAACGTATCTCGTGTGGGGTAAGAGACGTTATTACCAAAAACGTGTCATTTGGATGGTTATGAACATATGAGGCAGGAAAACGCTTAAAATCATGAAAAACACAATACACAGTATATACATATATAAAAAAAAATATATATATATATATATATATATATATATTAATATTAACGAAAACGTGTTTTTCGAGTGTTTTTAAGCTTGTTCGGTACCAAAACGCTAAAAAGAAATGCAAAGTTCCCAGTATGGGAAATTAATTAAATTAATATATATATATATATATATATATATATATATATATATATATATATATATATATATATATATATATATATATATATATATATATATATATATATATATATATATATATATATATATATATATATATATATATATATATATATATATATATATATATATATATATATATATATATATATATATATATATATATATATATATATATATACCTAACATGCATACCTAACATGCGCAAAACATCAAAAGATATATGTTTTTCGTATTGTTCTTCTGTTTCCCCTTAAAGAATGTTGCATGTTTTTTTTTTCGTTTTTTTTTTTTCATTTCGGTACGTAAAAAAGCTTAAAACAATGAAAAGACACATTTTCGAGAAATTTTTTTTGTTTGTATATATATATATATATATATATATATATATATATATATATATATATATATATATATATATATATATATATATATATATATATATATATATATATATATATATACGAGTATATATATATATATATTGATTGATTGATTGATATCCAGAATATTCCGGATCAAAACGCCAAAATGCATGGAAAACGCTTTATAAGAAGAATCAGAACACCTATGCTAAAAACGTGTAATATGAGTGTTTTTGACCTTGTCAGGTACCAAAACGATATCATAAAAAAATGTGGCATTTAGGTGTTTATGAGCAAATTGATGTTGATGAAAACGTGCTTTTTTAAGTGTTTTTGTGCTTCTTAGGTACCAAAACGATAAAAATGCATGCAAAATGCCCAATATAACCCGCGCAGTGCCACCGCCGTAAATTTACGGCATCCAGCTTACCCGCGCTCAGTACCACCTCCGTATATATACGGCGGCAATCTAAAAAAAATTCTAGTATGTTTATTTTGTCTAAATAACTTTATAAAAAACACACTAAGTATACTCCAAGCTCCACCCTACGCACTGAATGTGTTAGTTTGTTAGTATGCTCCTTGAGTGGCCCCCAGGCGGCGCGCGGCGCGGCGATCACGTCGGACTCGTGAGAGCTAGTACAACCACCAGAGGAAGCAGTCATGGCGCGCCGCCGTGGGTTGTGTGATGAGATTATCTCTGCTTTACTTTCTTCTAGTAGTGATGAAATGTAATCAGACATGTCTGATGATGATTCTGTACATGACAAAGACTATGTACAGCTGAGTGAAAATGTAAAAATGTACCAATCACTACTATCATACGAGTAGCCTACCTATGCATAGGCTATGCATATTGATAGTGTTGATATATGTAATATATAAACAAATAATCCATTACCGAGGTGACATAACATCATTTACGAATACTAGTGTTGATCAAAAATGGATAACACCGAGCACACTACGAGTATCAGCATCACACCATATGCGCACCAACATCAGACAACTTCTCAGGTGATTTTTTTTTTGTTTTTTTTACTTTCTAAGACAACTTTTCTCGTATTTTCATTATTTTTACATGGTTTAGGATTTTTTGAAAGCATAAAAAAAAATATGCAAAATTGGCTGGCAGCACGGGTTGGTTTAGGATAAAAGTGGCCGGCAGCGCGCGGGATAAGAAAAGAAAAGATATATGATTGTTTTACATTTTCTTTGGTTCTAAAACACTAAAATACGTGCATAGCACTCTATATGGAGAAACAGTACGACATTACGAAAAGCGTGTATTATAAGTGATTAACACCATGTTAGGTACAACAACGCCAAAATGCATAAAAAGCACACTCTAAAAAGAATCAAAACAACAACGCTATCTACGTGTATTATAAGTGTTTTTGGGCATGTCAGGTAAGAGAATGATAAAGTACATGCAAAACACTCTTTATGGGAAAAGGAAACCTTTTCACCTACACAAAAAAATAAAATTATATTAATAATAATAATAATAATAAAGACAGAAAACACTCTATACAGGAAAAAAAAAATAAAAATTGTCTTTTCAGTGTTTTCAGATTTTTTAGTAAAAAAACTCTAAATCACATATAAAACATCCTCTCTGGAGAAACGGAACATTACAAAAAAAGAAAAAAGAGTTTTGAGTGTTTTGTGTTTGTTAGGTATCAATACTCCAAATTGCTTGGAAAGTACCATATATAGAATAACGAGATTATATTACAATAAACGTGTCATTTGGTTGATAATGAACATATTAGGCACCAAAACGATACCAAAAACGCAAGTGCCATACACCAAGTACCGAAATGGAGAAATACATGCAAAACACCCTTTACGGAGAAACAAAACATTATGAAAAACGAGTATTTTGAATGCCTTTGAGCTAGTTAGGTACCAAAACGCTAAAAAAAAATTCATGCAAATGTCTAAATATATGAAAGAAAACGATATTAACAGAAACGTATGTTATGAGAGTTTTCAGTTTCTTAGGTACCAAAATGCTAAAACGCATGAACAGTACTCTATATGGAGAAGGAGAACAAGATTATCAAAAACGTGTATTTTGAGTGATTACCATAATGGTATGGACCAAAACGCCAAATGCATTTAAAGCACCCTTTAAGAAGAATCAAACAAAACTATGCTAAAAATATGAAATAAGTTTTTTCCTTTTTTTTTGGCTTGTTACGGCAAAGGTTGCAAAAAGAAAAGAAAATCAGTTATCAAAAATATGTATTTTGAGTTTTTTTTTTCACTTCTTACGTAGGAAAACGCCAAAAGATTGCAAAAAAAAAAAAAAGAAAATCAGTTATTTTGAGTGCTTTCACTTCTTACGTAGCAAAACGCTAAAATGCACTGAAAACACGCTACATTGGAAAATAAAACAACGTTATCAAAAGCCTGTGTTTTTAATTTTTTTTTAGCTTCTTACGCAATATAACGCTAAAACGCATACAAAGTATCCTCTCTGAAGAAAAAAATCGTGTATTTTAAGTGTTTTTCAGGTTGTTTGGTACTAAAACGCCAAAATATATGCAAAGTTCTCAATGTGTAAGAAAAAAAGAAAATGTTATTATCAGAAACGTATGTTATGAGATTTTTTGTTTGTTACCTACCAAAACGCTAAAACGCATGAATAGCACTCTATATGGAAAAATAGAACAAAAACAAAAAAAACAAAAAAAAACGGGCATTTTTAGTGATTACCACAATGTTACTGACTAAAACGCCATAATGCTTCCAAAACACCCTAGAAGAAAGAAAAAAAAAATGACGATGATAAAAGCGTGTAATATAAGAGTTTTTGGGTTTGTCAAGTACCAAAACGCTAAAGTGCATGGAAAGCATCTTTTATGTTAAAAGAAAACAAGATTGCCAAACACGTGTCTTTTGAGTGCTTTTCGTCTTCTTACGTACCAAAAGGCTAAAAAGTATGGGGTAAACTCTATATTAGAAAATAGAACAACTTAATATAAATCATGTCTTTTGAATGTTTTTGATCATCTTACGTACAAAATTGCTAAAACGAATACAAAACACATTTCTGGATAAAAAAAAAAAAAATATAACATTGCCGAAAGCGTGCGTTTTGGGTGTTTTTGGTCTTCTAAAAGCATTAAAACGCCAAAAAATACGTAAAGAACCCGAGATGGGATAACAAGACGATGTCACCAGAAACATCATTTGGGTGTTTATGAGCGTATTTGGCGCCAAAAAGCTAAATATCATGTAAAGCACTCTATATGGGAAAACAAATTAACATTAACAAAAACTTGTATTTTGATTGTTTTTTGAGTTTGTTAGCTACCAAAACGGCAAAAATACATGGAAAGTACCCAATATGGGAAAATAAATAACGTTAACAAAAACGTGTATAATGAGTGTTTTTCAACTTCTTAGGTACAAAAAAGGTAAAACACATGAATAGCACCAAAAACATGTATTATGAGTAATTACCACTATATTAGGAACGAAAACGACAAAATGCATTGATAGCAGTCAATAATAAGATTAAGAACAAAAATGCAAAAAAAATGTGTTAAATGGGTCTTTTTGGGCTTATCAGCTAATAAAACACTGGAAACAAAGAACTTTACATGGGAAAAGAAAATTACAATACAAAAATCTTATGTTTTGAGTGTTTTTTTCAGTAAAACTTGGAAAACACGCTATATTGGAAAACAACTTCATCAAAATCGTGTCTCTAGATTGTTGATTTTTATTTATTTTTTTTTTACGTACTAAAACGCTCAAAACCATAAAAAATACCCTTTTTTTTAGAACAGCAGAACATTAAGCATTACCAAAAACATGTCATTTAGGTTTTTATGAGTGAATCAAACACTAAAACAGTAAAAAAAAGTATAGAAAACACCCTATATCTGAAACAAAACAATATTATCGAAAAAAATCGTGTTTTTGAGCGTTGAGCTTCTTATGTAGAAAAACGTTAAAACGCATATAAAATACCTTTTTTTGGAGAAATAGAGCAACATTAAGAAATATATGTGTTTTTAAGTGTTTTTGAGCTTGTTAAGTAAAAAGAAAACTACCAAACTGCATATAAAGCATGCTATATAAGGTACCGAGTCGAAATTACTAGAAACATGTCATATAAGCGTATTAGGGACCAAAATGCTAAAAAAAAAAAAAAACATGGAACACACCCTATATGGAAAAACAAAACAGTATTATCGAAAACGTGTCTTTTCCAGGATTTTGTTTGTTTACGTACCAAAACGCAAACACACATGTAGCTTGTAAGGTAACAAAACGCATGCAAAACGCGTCTCCCATTATGACGAAACAACTTTAACAAAAACGTGTAATATGAATATTTTTTACCTTTTTATGTGTCAAAACGTTAAAACACGTGAATAACACTTTTATATGTATAAACATAACAGCATTACCAAAACAACGAGTATTATGAGCGATTACCACCATTAGATACAACCATTAGTTAGTGACTAAACCGACAAATTGCATACGGACCACTGTATAAAAAATATAAAAAATAAAAACAAATTTCCTAAAAAAAACACGATTTTTTTAACTGCATCTAAAGCAACTTCATGAAAAAGAAAAAAAAATATTACCAAAAACGTGTTTTAAGAACTTTTCAGCTTCTCACGCATCAAAACGCTAAAAAGCACGGAAAACAGACTATACAAAAAAAAATGTGAAAATCTTGTCTTTTCATTACTTTTAGCTTCTTTACTACAAAAAAAACGCTGAATCAATTACAAAATACCCTATTTGGAGAATGAGTTTGTAAGGCTTCAAACCGTCAAAATGCATGCAAATCACCCCTTATCGAGTCATGATATAACCAGAAATGAGCTTGCTGTCTCGATGCAGCCACAACGAGATTGTTGCCTCGATACAGCCACAACGAAGTGGTTGACTGCAGCCACAACGAGATTGTTGCCTCGATGCAGCCACAACGAGGGGGTTGGCTCGATGCAGCCACAACGAAATTGTTGCCTCGATACAGCCACAATGAGCTTGCTGCCTTTATGCAGCCACAACGAGATTGTTGCCTCGATGCAGCGACAACAAAGGGGTTGGATCGATGCAGCCACAAAAAGATTGTTGCCTCGATACAGCTCCAACGAGCTTGCTGCCTCGATACAGCTACAAAGAAGGTGTTTGCTCGATGCAGCCACAACGAGATTGTTGCCTCGATACAGCCACAATAAGCTTGCTGCCTTTATGCAGCCACAACGAGATTGTTGCCTCGATGCAGCGACAACAAAGGGGTTGGCTCGATGCAGCCACAGCGAGACTGTTGCCTCATTGCAGGCACAACGAAGGGTTTGGCTCGATGCAACCGATGCATCGATGCTCGATGCAAACGATATTGGTGTCACGATAAAGAAACAGCGAGCTAGCTGCCTCGATATAGCCACAACGAGATTGTTGCCTCGTTACAGCCACGAGATTGTAGCCTCAATGCAGCAAACAAAGAGATAGCTGCCTCAGCATAGCCACAACAAGATTAATATCTAGATGCAGCCAAAACAAGATTAATGCTTCGATGAAGCCACAAACAAGTTGTTGCCTCGATGCAGGCACAACGGGATTGATGCCACGATGCATCCACAATGTTGCCTTGATGGCTGGCTCGATGCAGCAACAACGAGATTGTTGCCTCGATGCAGCTACTACGAGCTTGCTGTCTCGATGCAGTCACAACGAGATTGTTGCCTCGATGCAGGCGCAACGAAGGTGTAGGCTCGATGGCTCGATAGGCTGGCTTGATGCAGCAACAACGAGATTATTGAATCAATGCGGCCAAAACGGACTTGCTGCCTCGATCCAGCCACAACGAGATTGTTGCTTCGATGCAGCCACAACAAGGTTCCTGCCTCGATGCAGCAACAACGAGGGAGTTGGTTTGATGCAGCCAGAACGAGATTGTTGCCTCGATGCAGCAGCAACGAGCTTGCTGCCTCGAATCAACCACAAAGAAAGGGTTAGCTCGATGCATCCATAACGAGAATGTTGCCATGATCAAACGACAACGAAGGGGTTGGCTAGATGCACAAACATAGAGATTCTTGCCTCGATGCAGCTATAACGAGGGGTTGGGTGAATGCAGCCACAACGATATTGATGGTTCATTGCAGCCACAATAAGCTTGCTGCATCGATGATTATTGCATCGATACAACCGCGAAGAGATAATTGCCTCGATGCAGACACAACGATATTGTTGCCACGATTTAGCCACAAAGAGATTAATGCTTAGAACAGCGACAACAAGATTATTATTATTATTATTTTATTTATTTATTTATTTTTTTATGTAAGAGGGACACTGACCAAGGGCAACAAAAATCTGATAAAAAAATGCTCACTGAAATGCCAGTCCCAGAGGGGGAGAGTTGAGTGTCATTGAAGGAGAGGGGATAGTTGTCTGGAAGTTGTGTCATAAAAGTCCCATAAAAAGGGTCCAAAGCGGTGGCCAAAAATTGAAGGATAAGTGTCTTGAAACCTCCCTCTTGAAGGAATTCAAGTCATAGGAAGGTGGAAATACAGAAGCAGGCAGATAGTTCCACAGTTTACCATAGAAAGGGTTAACTCTTGCATTAGAGAGGAGGACAGAATAGGGGTAAGAGAAAGAAGAAAGTCTTGTGCAGCGAGGCCGCGGGAGGAGTGGAGGCATGCAGTTAGCAAGATCAGAAGAGCAGTTAGCATGAAAATAGAGGTAAAAGACAGCTAGAGATGCAACATTGAGGAGGAGGCAGTAGACACCTGTCGAAACGATAATTACTCCCAGTGAGGTCTAAAGCACTGTTAACGGGGTGCTGCAAACTTATCATTAAACCCAGCTGTGACCCCACTGAACGTTTCCCTTTGTGTCTCACAACACAAAGGGGTAGTCACAGCCTGCCCTCTAAAGACAACTCTCTTCCTCCACACAAAACTACAAGCACCTAATAACACACACACCCTTCACTCAAAAATTTTAAAATCATGGCGACTCCTACACCAGCCTCGGAGTCCCCATCTGGGGAGGGGACCATAAATGTCCCCAGGTCGGACTGCCTTTCCGTCGACGACCCTAAGTGTCTTGACACCCCCCTCAACTTTTTCTTCATTAACTTCTGCAACATTCGCGGTCTAAGATCTAATTTTCAATCTGTAGAACACCACCTCTCCTCTTCTAAACCTCATCTTCTTTTCCTCACTGAAACTCAGGTGTCTGAGGCAACTGACAATAGCCCCTTTTCTGTTCCTTCCTACTTTCTCTATCCTCATTTTCGATCCAAAGCTGGATGCTGCGTTTATGTGCGCAATGACTTAACCTGCTCTCGTGCCCACGCTCTTGAATCTTCCGAGTTTTCCACCATCTGGCTACGACTACAGAGTCATTCTCATACTAAATTTATCTATGCTGTATACCTCTCTCCTAACTCCTCTGACTATAAGAAATTCTTTGACTACTTAACTTCCAAAGTGGAGCACATTCTGACCCTCTTCCCTTTTGCAGAGATCTCCATTCTTGGAGACTTCAATGTTCACCACCAGCTTTGGCTTTCCTCTCCCTTCACTGACCATCCTGGTGAACTAGCTTACAACTTTGCTATCCTCCATGACCTAGAGCAATTGGTGCAACACCCTACTCGTATTCCTGACCGTCTTGGAGAAACGCCCAACATTCTTGACCTTTTCCTGACCTCTAATCCTGCTTATGCTGTCACTCTTTCTTCTCCGTTGGGCTCCTCCGATCACAATCTCATATCTTTATCTTGTCCTATCACTCCAATCCCTCCTCAGGATCCCCCTAAGCGAAGGTGCCTCTGGCGTTTTGCCTCTGCTAGCTGGGGGACCTGAGGAGGTATTTTGCTGATTTTCCTTGGAATGACTACTGCTTCCGTGTCAGAGACCCGTCTTTGTGTGCTGAGCGCATAACAGAGGTGATAGTGTCTGGCATGGAGGCGTACATTCCTCACTCTTTTTCTCGTCCTAAACCTTCTAAACCTTGGTTTAACACAGCTTGTTCTCGTGCTATACATGATAGAGAGGTGGCCCACAAAAAGTACTTAAGCCTTCCATCACCAGAATCTCATGCACTTTATATTTCTGCCCGGAACCATGCCAAGTCTGTTCTCCAACTAGCCAAAAACTCCTTCATTAACAGAAAATGTCAAAACCTTTCAAGATCTAACTCCCCTCGTGATTTCTGGCATCTAGCCAAAAATATCTCCAATAACTTTGCTTCTTCTTTCCCTCCTCTACTTCAACCAGATGGCACCACTGCTATCACATCTATTTCTAAAGCTGAACTCTTTGCTCAAACCTTTGCTAAAAACACTACCTTGGACGATTCTGGGCTTGTTCCTCCCTCTCCTCCACCCTCTGACTACTTCATGCCACGTATTAAAATTCTTCGTAATGATGTTTTCCTTGCCCTCGCTGGTCTAAACCCTCGGAAGGCTTATGGACCTGATGGGGTCCCTCCTATTGTTCTCCGAAACTGTGCCTCCGTGCTTGCACTTTGCCTAGTCAAACTCTTTCAGCTCTGTCTGTCAACATCTACCTTTCCTTCTTGCTGGAAGTTTGCCTACATTCAACCTGTTCCTAAAAAGGGTGACCGCTCTAATCCCTCAAACTACCGTCCTATTGCTTTAATTTCTTCCTTATCTAAAGTTTTTGAATCTACCCTCAACAGGAAGATTCTTAAACATCTATCACTTCACAACCTTCTATCTGATCGCCAGTATGGGTTCCGTCAAGGCCGCTCTACTGGTGATCTTCTGGCTTTCCTTACTGAGTCTCGGTCATCCTCTTTTAGAGACTTTGGTGAAACTTTTGCTGTTGCCTTGGACATATCAAAAGCCTTTGAAAGAGTCTGGCACAAAGCTTTGATTTCCAAACTACCCTCCTACGGTTTCTATCCTTCTCTCTGTAACTTCATCTCGTTTCCTCTCTGACCGTTCTATTGCTGCTGTGGTAGACGGTCACTGTTCTTCTCCTAAATCTATTAACAGTGGTGTTCCTCAGGGTTCTGTCCTGTCACCCACTCTCTTCTTATTATTCATTAATGATCTTCTAAACCAAACTTCTTGTCCTATCCACTCCTATGCTGATGATACCACCCTGCACTTTTCCACGTCTTTTCATAGACGTCCAACCCTTCAGGAGGTAAACATATCACGCAGGGAAGCCACAGAACGCCTGACTTCTGATCTTTCTAAAATTTCTGATTGAGAAAGGCAAACTTGGTATTGTTCAATGCCTCAAAAACTCAATTCCTCCATCTATCAACTCGACACAATCTTCCAGACAACTATCCCCTCTTCTTCAATGACACTCAACTGTCCTCCTCTTCTACACTGAACATCCTCGGTCTGTCCTTTACTTATAATCTGAACTGGAAACTTCACATCTCATCTCTAGCTAAAACAGCTTCTATGAAGTTAGGTGTTCTGAGACGTCTCCGCCAGTTTTTCTCACCCCCCCAGCTGCTAACTCTGTACAAGGGCCTCATCCGTCCATGTATGGAGTATGCTTCACATGTCTGGGGGGGTTCCACTCATACTGCTCTTCTAGACAGGGTGGAATCAAAAGCTTTTCGTCTCATCAACTCCTATCCTCTAACTGACTGTCTTCAGCCCCTCTCTCACCGCCGCAATGTTGCATATCTAGCTGTCTTCTACCGCTATTTCCATGGTAACTGCTCTTCTGATCTTGCTAACTGCATGCCTCCCCTCCTTCCGCGGCCTCGCTGCACAAGACTTTCTTCTTTCTCTCACCCCTATTCTGTCCACGTCTCTAACGCAAGAGTTAACCAGTATTCTCAATCATTCATCCCTTTCTCTGGTAAACTCTGGAACTCCCTGCCTGCTTCTGTATTTCCACCTTCCTATGACTTGAATTCCTTTAAGAGGGAGGTTTCAAGACACTTATCCACCAATTTTTGACCACTGCTTTGACACTTTTATGGGACTGGCATTTCAGTGGGCATTTTTTTTTATTAGATTTTTGTTGCCCTTGGCTAGTATCCTTCCTACATAAAAAAAAAAAAAACATTGCAGTGATGAGAGAGAGGCTGAAGACAGTCAGTTAGAGGAGAGGAGTTGATGAAACGAAAAGCTTTTGATTCCACCCTCTCTAGAAGAGCAGTATGAGTGGAATCCGAGTAGTCATGTGAAGCATACTCCATACATGGACGGATAAGGCCCTTGTACAGAGTTAGCAGCTGGGGGGGGGTGAGAAAAAATGGCGGAGACGTCACAGAACATCTAAATTCATAGAAGCTGTTTTAGCTAGAGATTAGATGTGAAGTTTCCAGTTCAGATTATAAGTAAAGGACAGACCGATGGGGACTCCAAGGCTGGTGTAGCAGTCGCCATGATAATTTTGACATTTTTGAGTGAAGGGTGTGTGTGTTATTAGGTGCTTGTAGTTTTGTGTGGAGGAAGAGAGTTGTCTTTAGAGGGCAGGCTGTGACTGCCCCCTTGTGTTGTGAGACACAAAGGGAAACGTTCAGTGAGGTCACAGCTGGGTTTAATGATAAGTTCACAGCACCTCCTGAAAAGTGATAATTACTCTCAGACCTCACTGAGAGTAATTTTCGTTTCGGCAGGTGTCTACTGCCTCCTCCTCCTATCTACTGCCTCCTCCTCCCTCTACTGCCTTCTCCCTTTACTGTCTCCTCCCTCCCTGTTGCCAAAATGAGCTTGAAGACCCCTTGCAGCCACAATGTAATTGTTATTTCGATGCAGTGACAACGAAGGTGTTTGCTCGATGCACACACAGTGATATTTTTGCATCGATACTGATACAACAAAAGGGGTTGTCTTGATGCATCCATTTTGAGATTAGTGACTTGATCTGCCACAACGAACTTACTGCCTCAATGCAGCCACAACGTTTTTGTTAACTCTGTGACGAAATATCTTGATTGTTACCACGATGCACCCACAACGATAGTAATGCTTCGATGCAGCCACAACGAGATTAATGCCTCGACGCAGCCATAAAGAGGTTGATGTCTCGCAGCAGCACAACAAGATTGTTGCCTAGATAAAGCAACAAGGGGGTTGGCTCGAAAAAGCCACAACGAGATTGGTGCCTCGATGCAACCACAACATGCTTGCTGCCTCAATGAAGCCACAACGAGATTGTCACCTCGATGCAGCGACAACGAAGAGGTTGGCTTTATTCAGCCAAAAAGAGACTGTTGCCTCGTTGCAGCCACAACGAGGGGGTTAGCTTGATGCAGCCACAATGAGATTTGTGCCTGGATGTAGCTCAGCGAGGCTAGATACAGCCTAGATACAGCCAAAACGAGATTTTTTACTCGATACTTTCACAAGTAGATTGTTGCCTCGATACAGCCACAACAAGAATGTTACCTCGATTTAGTCACAAAGCTCCCTCCATGCAGCCACAAACAGGGAGTTGGCTCAATTCATTCACAACGAGCTTCCTGCCTCGATGTACCCACAACGAAGGGTTGCATCGATACAGCCACAACGAGCTACATTTCTCTATGCAGCCACAAAGAAGGGGTTAGCTCAATGAAGTTATAGCAAGATTGTTGCCTCGTTCCAATCAGAACGAGCTTACTGACTCTTTGCAGCCAAAACAAGATTGTTCTTTCGATTCATGGACTACGAAGGGTCTCAGTGCACCCACAATGAGATTGTTGCATCGATTCAGCCAGAACGAGGGGGTTGGCTTGATACAGCCACAACGAGATAGGTGCCACGATTCAGCAACAATGAGCTTGCTGCCTCGATGCAGATTCAACAGGATAGTTGTCTCGATGCAGACATAACGAAATTAATGCCTCGATTCAGCCACAGCAACATAAATGCCTCGATGCAGCCACAAAGAGTTTGTTGCCTCGATGCAGCCACAACAAGATTCTTGCTTAAATGCATCCACAACGTCATTGTTGGCTCGATACAGCTACAACGAGATTGTTCCCGCGATGAAGCCACAACGAGCATGCTGCCTTAATGCAGGCACAATGAGATTTTTGCTTCAATGTAGCCAAAACTAAGGGGTTGGATCGATGAAGCTACAACCTGATTTTTGTTTCGATGCACCTACAACGAACTTCCTGGCTCGATGCAGCTAGAAAAAGATTCATGTCTCGATGCAGGCACAACGAAGGGGTTGGCTCGATGCAGCCACAACGAGATTGTTGCCACAATGAGTAGGTTTACTTTATGCAGCCACAACGAGATTGTTGCCTCGATGCATCCAAAGCGAACTGGCTGCCTCGATACAGCCAGAACGAGGGAGTTAGCTCGAAGCAGCCAAAACGAGATTGTTACCTCGATGCAGCCAAAACGAGCTGGATGCCGCGATGCATCTACAGCGAATTTGTTCTTTCGATGCAGCCACTATGAAGGTGTTGGGGCCACGCAGCCTCAAAGAGATTGTTCGCATCGATGCAGCCACAACGAGGGGGTTGCCACTATGCATCCACGACAAGATCGTTACTTCGATGCAGCCACAACGAGATTGGTGCCTCGATGCAGAAACAACGAGATTGTTGCCAGGATGCAGCCATAACGAGACTGTTGCCTCTATGCAGTTACAACGAGGATTTTGCCTTGATGCAACCACAAGGAGAATTTTCCCTCGATGAGGCCACAAGGAGGGGGTTGCCTCGAAACAGCCACAACGAGTTTGCTGCCTCGATGCAGCCAGATAAGGATATTTGCTTTTATGAAGCCACAACAATATTGTTCCACAACGAGCTGATAGCCTTGATGCAGCCAAAACGAGATTGTTGCCTCGATCCAGCCAACACAAAGTTGTTGGGTCGATGGTTATTGCGTACATGCAGCCACAACGAAGGGGTTGGCTCGATGAAGCCACAAAGAGATTGTTATCTCGATGGTGACACAACGACATAAATGCCTCGACGCAGCCATAAAGAGTTTGTTGCCTCGATGCACCCACAATGAGACTGTTGCCTCCATGCATCGACAACGAGGTGGATGGCTCGATTCAGCCACAACGAGATTTTTACTTCCATAAATCTACAATGAGCTTTCTGCCTCGATACAGCCTTGATTCATCGACAACGAAGGGGGTTGGCTGGATACAGCCACAAAGAAATTGGTGCTTCGATGCAGCCACAATGAGCTTGCTGCCTCAATGCAGTCACAATAATATTTTTGCCTCGATGCAGCCATTGCCTCGAAACAGTAAAAATTAAATTTTTGCCTCGATTTAGCCACAACCAGATTTTTGCCGTCGTGCAACCACAACGAGATTAGTGCCTAGATGCAGCCACAAAGAGCTACAAAGATTTAGATACAAAGAGATTGTTGCCTCGATGCAGCCACAACGAGTCTGTTGTCTCGGTGCACCCGAAGCGAAGGGGTTTGCTCTATCTAAAGTTTTTGAATCTATCCTTAACAGGAAGATTTTTAAACATCTATCACTTCACAACGTTCTATCTGATCGCCAGTATGGGTTCCATCAAGGACGCTCTACTGGTGATCTTCTGGCTTTCCTTACTGAGTCTTGGTTATCCTCTTTTAGAGATTTTGGTGAAACTTTTGCTGTTGCCTTGGACATATCAAAAGCTTTTGATAGAGTCTGGCATAAAGCTTTGATTTCCAAACTACCCTCCGACGGCTTCTATCCTTCTCTCTGTAACTTCATCTCAAGTTTCCTTTCTGACCGTTTTATTGCTGCTGTGGTAGATGGTCACTGTTCTACTCCTAAATATATTAACTGTGGTGTTCCTCAGGGTTCTGTCCTGTCACCCATTCTCTTCTTATTATTCATTAATGATCTTCTAAACCAAACTTCTTGTCCTATCCACTCCTACACTGATGATACCACCCTGCACTTTTCCACGTCTTTTCATAGACGTCCAACCCTTCAGGAGGTAAAAATTTCACACAGGGAAGACACATAACGCTTGACTTCCGATCTTTCTAAAATTTCTGATTGGGGCAGAGCAAACTTGGTATTGTTCAATGCTTCAAAAACTCAATTCCTCGGCCTGTCCTTTACTTATAATCTGAACTGGAAACTTCACATCTCTGGAGTGATTCAAGAATCGTGCTCTCCTTGGAATTCACCAATCTTTTTGGTTCCAAAGAAAGATAAATCTTTCAGGCCGGTAATCGACTTCCGGCGGGTTAATGATGTCACAGTGGATGATCATTATCCTTTACCCTTTCTGAGCGACCTTCTAATGTCCTTAGGTCGTGGAAAGAAAATTTTCTCTAGTTTAGACCTGTTGTCAGGATACTGGCAGGTTCCCTTAGCCCCCACTTCACGGGAAATAACGGCGTTCAGTACGCCTAGTGGCCATTACGAATGGTTACGCATGTCTTTTGGATTAAAATCCGCTCCTTTAACATTCCAGAGAATGATTAACAGTATTTTCACGGGTTTACTTGGCAAAACCGTGTTTGCATACCTGGATGATATAATCATCGCTAGTAAGGATCAAGAATCCCATGTGGAGAGTTTAAAATTAGTTCTCCAGAAGCTTGAAGAAGCTGGACTTAAAGCGAAGCTTTCTAAATGTGAATTTCTAAAAGCCAAAATAAAATTCCTTGGCCATGTAGTCGATGGTGAAGGAATCCACACGGTGGATGAAAAGGTCATGGCTGTACAGAAGTTTCCTCAACCAAAATCGGTGGAGAATGTCAGATCTTTCCTAGGCCTTGCGGGATATTACCGTCCTTTCATCAAGAATTTTGCGGCAATTGCATCCCCACTTACTAAACTCCTTAAAAAGGATGTTGCTTTCCATTGGGAGGCTGCTCATGAACAAAGTTTCAATGAATTAAAATCACTATTAACAAATGCACCTGTACTTGCTTTCCTAGAGCATTCAGAGCCGTTCATTATTTGCACGGATGCTTCTTCTCTAGGACTGGGAGCAGTACTGATGCAGACAGATGCCAGAGGCAAAAACTATGTAATAGCATATGCAAGTCGTGTGCTTAATCCAGCAGAGTCTAATTACTCTGTCACTCATCAAGAAACACTTGCCGTAGTTTGGGCTTTAAAACATTTTAAGGACATTATTCTTGGATATCAAATTACAGTCTACACGGATCATGCACCCGTAATTGAACTTTTCAAAGGGAAAAATTTAACTGGACGAGTGGCAAGATGGTACTGTACCATGCAGGAATTTGCTCCAGTAGTCAAGTACTTGCCAGGTCGTGCTAATGTAGTAGCCGACGCACTTTCACGAAATGTGCCTGTGGGAGCTGTCAGTGACTCGATCCCTGTAAATAACTTCACCTTGAAAGAATTAAGTAAAGCACAGCGAGAGCATGAAATATGATCTAAGGTCATACATGCTCTGGAGTCAGGCGAAGAAGATAATCTTCCACGTCTACATATACCATTCTCTAAATTTTTCATGTCACCAGACAATGTTCTGTGTCGACATAATCCCCAAATGGGAGAGTCTAGTAAACAGCACATCATTCCTGAGAGTTTAGTCCATGTCATACTTATCTTAGTGCACGACATGCCAAGTGCGGGACATCCAGGAAGAGAGCGAACTCTACAAGCAGCGTGTAAAAGCTATTATTGGCCTACCATGCGCACTGACATAGAAGATTATGTTGCCAGGTGTATATCATGTGCAAATCACAAGGGTGCGGTAAAAGGACCAGCCCCAATACTGGAATATCCACTACCTGAGCGACCTTGGGACATTGTCTCCATTGATCTTCTTCAATTACCCAAAAGTCAAAATGGCTCGCAGTATCTACTTGTGAGTGTAGACCATTTTTCAAGGTTCGTGGTTCTCTCACCTTTAAAGGAAAAATCTGCTAAATATGTAGCGCATGCGCTAGTAACTAAGTTGTTTTGTCCATACTCAGCACCACGAGTGTTGTTAAGTGATAATGGATCTGAATTTCGCAATGAAATCCTACAAGGTATATGTACACAGTACAACATTAAACACACATACACTGTGGCTTACCATCCTTCTTCAAACGGACTAGTAGAAAGAGCAAACAGGAAAATCCTGGAGGTTCTTCGTCCAGTTGTAAACAGTCTACATGATGACTGGGAGGACTGGTTACCACACGTTGGTGCCTGCATTAACAGTTCAATGTGTGAAAGTACTGGGAAATCACCACATTATATATTGTATGGTGAAGATAAAAATCTTCCTTATGGTTTGTTGGCAAGTCCACAAAGTCCAGTATACAACGTAGATGACTATGTTAAACAACATATGCATGTTTTCAAGGACATTCATGCTAAAGTCCGAAGTAAGCTACAAGCTTCTAGGGCAGAAATGATGGCTAGACAACACAAGCGTGCGACCCCTGTCACAATATAGGTTGGAGACACAGTTAAAGTTCGTCATCCGGACAGGACCTCCAAACTCTCCCCAAAATTTAGTGGTCCATGCTCGGTTGTCCGCCAGTTACATGGTAACAAATTTGAGGTGCATGACCCTCTTCTTAACACTGCTGAGATAGTACATAGTGACTGGGTTGTGAAGACTAATGCTCAGATCGAGTCATCAACAGTGAGTACTACTGATCAGGTTACAAACCTTAATTCTACTAATACTATAAAGACGCATAGGTATAACCTTCGCTCACGCAGCTAATTGCCTGCATTACTTACAGATGTCACTGGGCTTCCTGGTTATTTTCTTGAGCATGCTGCAAGTGCTACAAGCGTCCACTGCGTTGCATGTCAAACCGGGGGCTCTCACCACACATCTTGGGGAAGTAACCTTAATAGAAGATGTTCTTCTGGTTCGATATCCTTTTTCTACCTTATTTTCCGTACCTTCGGACCTCCACCCAGTCTCAGAAACTTTGGATAACTCCTTACAGGAACTGGAATCCTTACTTGCTGATGAAACGCATAGACAGACACAAGTTTTCTCTCAAACCATAATCAAAGCTTTAAAAGCAAGGGTAGAATTCTTACACTGGAAATTGAACCAATCTCAGCATGACTACAACCTTCATCCAGTGCACGCTCGTACCAAAAGAGGACTCATAAATGGGTTGGGACAACTGTCTCAATATCTTTTTGGCACCGCCTTGGACGATGATGTACAGGATTTAAGGAAACATTATGATCAACTAATAACGGTTGCAGCTACTAATAAGAAGGTCCTGAACCTACAACACAATAAAATAGTTAAATTAGAATCTAATCTCAATGAGTTATTACAGTACTCAAATGATTTAACAACTGTGCTTGATAATGCCTTACATAGTTTAGATGTGATAAATCACGTTGTGGTTATAGATCAAGCTTTACATGTATTTGAAGCTTCCTTGGGTTCAGTTCTCTCCATTAATGAAGCGATAATTCGCAACATGGTGGATGCTGTTAATGCAGGGTAACAACTTCACTATTTCCTGTAGAGGATTTGCTTCACACAATAGAAATTGGTCAGTCAACCTACAAATTTACACCAGTGTATGCAGCGGACATGATCCAGTATTACTACCCATTGCTGGAAGCTACCTTGACCACAGATGCAATAATAGTAAACATACCTTTTAAATCTCAGGATCATTTTGAGGCCTATGAGATTAAACCTTTTCCATTTTCCGTTAATAATTCTGTGATGACACTGGACATGAATCCCTTCTTAGTGCTAATAGCCAAGGATTTTTCATTATATACAATTGGAGATTTAACTGAATTAAAACGTTGTAAATCTTCATACTTGCATTTGTACCATTGTTCAAGTATCCAATTTGCTTTCTTACCTGTAGTAAAAGTTATTTGTGAAGTCGTCTTGACACGTTCAGAGGCTTCTGCAGCTCTAACACTCTGTCCATACAAGCATGTGGTTTCAAAACCTATTTTCCATTGCAATTTTCATGGATATCATTACTTTTATTTCACAGAAAACTTTTATGTCTCAGTGACTTGCCCAGAAGGGACCACCTATGAGGAGGTTATAGGACATTATGCGGTACAAGATGCTTGTCATGTACGTTCTAGTAAACTAACCACTTACCCTTCTAGGATTCATTTAGCTTTTACGACAGACCTTTCATATAGAGTTTTCCCTATTACTTCCCTGGAGAATTTGACAAAGTCAAGGATTTCTTTTGTAACAAACTCCTTATCCACTCTTTCCTTCTCAAACACAGAAGAGTTTTCAGAGGCTCTAGAGACATCCTTGCCAGTATATCTGAAACCTGGGATTCTCTATCCAAGTATCCTGACACCTTGCCTTATTTTAATGTTTTTGTTAATATTCTTATATGTGTGTGTTAGGAAAGCCTTAAATTTGTATATATATCTTGATAGTAGACGTAAACTTCTTAATGAAGGAGTTTCATACACATAACATGGTTAGGTACACTATATTCGCGAGGACGCGTCAAGTAGGTGACCGAGCGATGTAACGGTGTCACATAATTAATAATAATATGTATTGTATTTATAATGCCTTGCCTGATTAGCAATATAAGTGTATGTATACATATATGCATAAGTGTAGATAGTGGGTGTTGGCGCATAAGGGTGGGGCGGATATGATCACGCCACCCTACGTCACACACACACCATGGAACTTTCCATACTCCTTTTATTGCCATCGATAAGTAATCGGTAGCATCTACATTATAGTATCTAAGTATTCTCCATAGTTAATCTCTCCCTAATGTATTTTGGCATGTATTAGTCTTAGCTATAAGTAGCTTTTCCCTTGCCTTATTTATGTAATTAGAGAGTAATAATTATGAATATATTCATGTACTGTGAGTGCGGTCAACCCGCCCCTATTTCTAATGTCAGCACTTTTTGGAAGGCGCTAAGCGTCCCTTGTGCCGGCTCCGGCAGTCTCTTGCCAGGGTGTAACACTGTACCACGCAGAGGACATCCGTTGTCCCGTACGCGCCACACACTTCTCCAGAACTCTGTACATATATCTAAATATACCTATTTTTATACGTTCACCTTTGACATTCACCTGAAAACCACAGAAACTCACCAAGAGTGACTTTACCTATTATATAAAGGTAAGAAACTAATGAACAGTGTCCAGTGGTAATTGATAATTCAAAACCACACCGGAACATTTTGGTGGCAGCGGTGGGATTCGAACCCACGCCTTGCTAATCAGGCAAGGCATTATAAATACAATACATATTATTATTAATTATGTGACACCGTTACATTACAAAAAAAAGTAGTATCTTGAGTGTTTTTCTTTTTTTTTTTAGCATTATACGTACCAAAACGCTAAAAAGTATGGAAAAAAACTTTGTTGGGAAACAAATCATCTTTATCCAAATCATGTGTTTTGAGCGTTTTTCTTGCATAGAAATATGTTAAAACATACAAAACAGTTTTCTGGAGAAACAGAACAAAAAAATTAACAAAATTAACAGAATTAACAAAAACGTGTATTTTGAGGATTTGGAGCTTGTTAGGTATTAAAACGCCAATATTCATCGAAAAAACCTTATATGGAATAATAAAACAATATTAAACAAACAGATTAATTACAAATTAATTACGCTAAAACACATAATATATGGATAAAAAGAATGAAATTTTATAAATGTGTATTATAAGCGATTACCACCGTGTTAGAGACCAGAACGCCAAAATTCATACAAAGCACCTAATACGAAGAATCAGAACAACAGTGTAATATGACTGTTTTTAAGGTTGTTAGGTACAGAAACGCTAAAATGCATGAAAAGTATCTTTTATGGGTAAAGAAAGGTTAACAAAAACGTGTGTTTTGAGTGGTTTTGAGCTTGTTAGTTGCCAAAATGTGAAAATGCATGCAAGGCACCCATTACTAGAAACAAAACAATATTAACAATATTACCATATTAAACGTATAATATGAGTGTTTTTTCACCTTCTTAGCTACCAAAATAACAAATTATATCAATGCAACTTTATATGGATAAACAGTAAAACAAAACAAAAAAATCGTGTATTATGAGGCATCACCACCACGTTAGGGACCAATACGCGTAAATGCCCTCAAAACACCGTATAAGAAGAATCAGAACAAGATTATTTAAAATTTGTATTATGAGTGTTTTTTTTTTTTTAGCTTTGTTTGGCAACAAAAATTTTCATGTTCATGCAAATGTGAAAAGAAAACATTATTACCAAAAAATCGTGTATTTTTAATGATTTTCAGCTTCTTACGAAGCAAAACGCTAAAAAAAAAATCTCAAAATTATGGAAAACAAGAAACTATTAAAATCGTTTCTTTTAAGTGTTTTGAGCTTTCGTACAAAAACTCTAAAACGTATATAAAGCCTTTTTTTTTATGAGAAACAACAGTTCTTAAAACGTGTGTTTTGAGGATTTTGGAGCTTATTAAATGTCAAAATGCCAAAAAGAATGCTATGGAGTAACGAGACGATATTATCAGAAACGTGTCATCTGGGAGTTAATAAGTGTATTAGGCACCAAATCTGTAGAGAAAAAAGAATGGAAAACAACAGATATGGGAAAACAAATTAACAATATCGAAAAAAAAAGTGTGTTTGTATGATACCAAACGCTTGTATGGTCTATTAACAGTGGTGTTCCTCAGGGTTCTGTCCTGTCACCCACTCTCTTCTTATTATTCATTAATGATCTTCTAAGCCAAACTTCTTGTCCTATCCACTCCTATGCTGGTGATACCACCCTGCACTTTTCCACGTCTTTTCATAGACGTCCAACCCTTCAGGAGGTAAACATATCACGCAGGGAAGCCACAGAACGCCTGACTTCTGATCTTTCTAAAATTTCTGATTGGGGCAGAGCAAACTTGGTATTGTTCAATGCCTCAAAAACTCAATTCCTCCATCTATCAACTCGACACAACCTTCCAGACAACTATCCCCTCTTCTTCAATAACACTCAACTGTCCCCCTCCTCTACACTGAACATCCTTGGTCTGTCCTTTACGAGTACTTATAATCTGAACTGAAACTTCAAATCTCATCTCTAGCTAAAACAGCTTCTATGAAGTTAGGTGTTCTGAGACGTCTCCACCAGTTTTTTTCTCACCCCCACAGCTGCTAACTCTGTACAAGGGCCTTATCCGTCCATGTATGGAGTATGCTTCACATGTCTGGGGGAGTTCCACTCATACTGCTCTTCTAGACAGGGTGGAATCAAAAGCTTTTCGTCTCATCAACTCCTCTCCTCTAACTGACTGTCTTCAGCCTCTCTCTCACCGCCGCAATGTTGCATATCTAGCTGTCTTCTACCGCTATTTTCATGCTTACTGCTCTTTTGATCTTGCTAACTGCATGCCTCCCCTCCTTCCGCGGCCTCGCTGCACAAGACTTTCTTCTTTCTCTCACCCCTATTCTGTCCACCTCTCTAACGCAAGAGTTAACCAGTATTCTCAATCATTCATCCCTTTCTCTGGTAAACTTTGGAATTCCCTGCCTGCTTCTGTATTTCCACCTTCCTATGACTTGAATTCCTTCAAGAGGGAGGTTTCAAGACACTTATCCACCAATTTTTGACCACTGCTTTGACCCTTTTATGGGACTGGTATTTCAGTGGGCATTTTTTTTTATTAGATTTTTGTTGCCCTTGGCCAGTATCCTTCCTACATAAAGAAAAAAAAATGGTACCAAAACGCTAAAATGCACAGATGCCATCCTTTATAGGAAAGGAAAACAGCATTATCAAAAACGTGACTTTTGAGTGTTTTTTTTTCAGCTTCTTACGTACCATAACGCAAAAAAAAAACATGAAAAAGACGTTATTTTGAAAACAAAATAATTTTATCAAATTCGTGTCTTCTTGCTTTTCTCAGCTTCTTTAGTACTAAAATTTTAAACACTTACAAAACACATTTTGTGGAGAAACAAAAACTTGTGTTTTGAGTGTTTTGAATGTAAAGAAGTCTATAAGAAGAATCAGAACAACAGTGTTAAAAACGTGTAATATAAGTGTTTTTTTGGTAAACCACATTATATTGGAAATGTTATTTTATTAAAATTACCGAAACTGTGTGCTTTTAGTGGTTTTTAAGCTTCTTACGTACCAAAAGGCTAAAAAGCAAAGAAAGCACGCTATATTAGGAAACAAAACCTCTTTATTAAAATCGTGTCTTTTCAGTGTTTTAACGTCAACGTACAAAAAAAACGATAAAACGTACAAAATTATCTTTCTGGAGAAGAACATTTATGTAAACGTGCGTTTTAAGTGTTCTTGAGGTTTTTAGGTAACAAAACTCCAAAATGCATACAAAACACTGTATGGGTTAACGAGATGTTATTGACGGAAACGTTTCACTTGCGTGTTTATGTACGTATTAGGCACCAAAACACTAAGAACCATGAAAACACTCTATATGGGAAAACAAAAATTTATTGAAAACATGTCTTTTCAGTGTTTTTGAGCTTTATATAACAAAACGGAAAAAACACTAAAAACATCCTTTTCAGAGAAAAGAATATTATATATATATATATATATATATATATATATATATATATATATATATATATATATATATATATATATATATATATATATATATATATATATATATATATATATATATATATATATATATATATATATATATATATATATATATATATATATATGTATACATATCGAGTATCTCTGAGCTTGTTATGCATCAAAAAGCCAAAATGAATGCAAAGCGTCATATATATAGGGTAACGAGACAATATTACTACAAAATTTGTCATTTGAGTTTTAACGTCACTAAAACGCTAAAAAAAACAAACGCGTCTTTTAACGTTTCTTTTTTGTTTATCTTTTTAGGTAACAAAATGCTAAGAAAAAAGAATAGAAAGCACCCAATATGAGAAAATAAATTATATTAACAGAAAACGTATATTATGAGTTTTTTTATTTTTATTATTTATTTTTTTTTCCAGTTTCTTAGTTACGAAAACGCTAAGGCATATGAATAGCACTCTATGTGGAGAAAAATAACATTACCAAAGAACGTGTATTATAAGTCATTATCACAATGTTACGGACCAAAACGCCAAAATTCATTTAAAGCACTCCATAAGAACAATCTGAACAATTACGCTAAAAACGCGTAATATTTCAGTTTTTGGGCTTGTCATATATATATACATACATATATATATATATGTATATATATATATATATATATATATATATATATATATATATATATATATATATATATATATATATATATATATATATATATATATATATATATATATATATATATATATATATATATATATATATATATATATATATATATATATATATATATATATATATATATATATATATATATATATATATATATACATATATATATATATATATATATATATATATATATATATATATATATATATATATATATATATATATATATATATATATATATATACGAGTATATATATATATATATATATATATATATATATATATATATATATATATATATATATATATATATATATATATATATATATATATATATATATATATATATATATATATATATATATATATATATATATATATATATATATATATACGAGTATATATATATATATATATATAGGAAGAGGCAGTAGACACCTGCCGAAACGATAATTACTCCCAGTGAGGTCTAAAACACTGTTCAGGGAACGCTGTGACCTCACTGAACGTTTCACTTTGTGTCTCACAACACAAAGGGGCAGTCACAGCCTGAACTCTAAAGAAAACTCTCTTCCTCCACACAAAACTACAAGCACCTAATAACACACACACCCTTCACTCAAAAATGTTTAAAATCATCATGGCGACTCCTACACCTGCCTCGGAGTCCCCATCTGGGGAGGGGACCATAAATGTCCCCAGATCTGACTGCCTTTCTGTCGACAACCCTAAGTGTCTTGACACCTCCCTCAACTTTTTCTTCATTAACTTCTGCAACATTCACGATGTAAGACCTAATTTTCAATCTGTAGAACACCACCTCTCCTCTTGTAAACCTCATCTTCTTTTCCTCACTGAAACTCAGGTGTCTGAGGCAACTGACAGTATCCCCTTTTCTGTTCCCTCCTACTTTCTCTATCCTCATTATCGATCCTAAGCTGGATGCTGCGTTTATGTGCGCAATGACCTAACCATCTCTCGTGCCCACACTCTTGAATCTTACGAGTTTTCCACCATCTGGCTACGACTACAGAGTCACTCTCATACTAAATTCATGTGTGCTGTATATCTCTCACCAAACTCCTCTGACTAAAAGAAATTCTTTGACTACTTAACTTCCAAAGTGAAGAACATTCCGACCCTCTTCCCTTTTCCAGAGATCTCTATTCTTGGAGACTTCAATGTTCACCACCAGCTTTGGCTTTCCTTTCCCTTCACTGACCATCCTCGTGAACTAACCTACAACTTTGCGATCCTCCATGACCTAGAGCAATTGGTGCAACACCCTACTCGTATTCCTGACCGTCTTGGAGATACGCCCAACATTCTTGACCTTATCCTGATCTTTAATCCTTCTGCTTATGCTGTCACCCTTTCTTCTCCGTTGGGCTCCTCCGATCACAATCTCATATCTTTACTCGTATCTTGTCCTATCGCTCCAATCCCTCCTCAGGATCCCCCTAAGCGAAGGTGCCTCTGGCGTTTTGGCTCTGCTAGTTGGAGGGACCTGAGGAGGTATTTTGCTGATTTTCCTTGAAATGACTGCTGCTTCCGTGTCAGAGACCCGTCTTTGTGTGCTGAGCGCATAACAGAGGTGATAGTTTCTGGCATGGAGGCGTACATTCCTCACTCTTTTTCTCGTCCTAAACCTTCTAAACCTTGGTTTAACACAGCTTGTTCTCGTACTATACATGATAGAGAGGTGGCCCACAAAAGGTACTTAAGCCTTCCATCACCAGAATCTCATGCACTTTATATTTCTGCCCGGAACCATGCCAAGTCTGTTGTTCTCCAACTAGCCAAAAACTCATTCATTAACAGAAAATCTCAAAAACTTTCAAGATCTAACTCCCCTCGTGACTTCTGGCATCTAGCCAAAAATATCTCCAATAACTTTGCTTCATCTTCTTTCCCTCCTCTGTTTCAACCAGATGGCACCACTGCTATCACATCTATTTCTAAAGCTGAACACTTCGCTCAAACCTTTGCTAAAAACCCTACCTTGGACGATTCTGGGCTTGTTCCTCCCTCTCCTCCACCCTCTGACTACTTCATGCCACCTATTAAAATTCTTCGCAATGATGTTTTCCATGCCCTCGCTGGCCTAAATCCTCGGAAGGCTTATGGACCTGATGGGGTCCCTCCTATTGGTCTCCGAAACAGTGCCTCCGTGCTTGCACCTTGCCTAGTCAAACTCTTTCAGCTCTACTTGTCAACATCTACCTTTCCTTCTTGCTGGAAGTTTGCCTACATTCAACCTGTTCCTAAGAAGGGTGACCGTTCTAATCCCTCAAACTACCGTCCTATTGCTTTAATTTCTTGCTTATCTGAAGTTTTTTTTAATCTATCCTCAACAGGAAGATTCTTAAACATCTATCACTTCACAATCTTCTATCTGATCGCCAGTATGGGTTCCGTCAAGGCCGCTCTACTGGTTATCTTCTGGCTTTCTATACTGAGTCTTTTTCATCCTCTTTTAGAGATTTTGGTGAAACTTTTGCTGTTGCCTTGGACATATCAAAAGCTTTTGATAGAGTCTGGCACAAAGCTTTGATTTCCAAACTACTCTCCTAGGGTTTCTATCCTTCTCTCTGTAACTTCATCTCAAGTTTCCTTTCTGACCGTTCTATTGCTGCTGTGGTAGACGGTCACTGTTTTTCTCATAAATCTATTAACAGTAGTGTTCCTCAGGGTTCTGTCCTGTCACCCACTCTCTTCTCATTATTCATTAATGATCTTCTAAACAAAACTTGTTGTCCTATCCACTCATACGCTGGTGATACCACCCTGCACTTTTCCACGTCTTTTCATAGACGTCCATCCCTTCAGGAGGTAAACATTTCACGCAGGGAAGCCACAGAACGCTTGACTTCTGATCTCTCTAAAATTTCTGTTTGGGGCAGAGCAAACTTGGTATTGTTCAATGCCTCAAAAAGTCAATTCCTCCATCTATCAACTCGACACAACCTTCCAGACAACTATCCCCTCTTCTTAAATGACACTCAACTATCCCCCTCTTTTACATTGAACATCCCCGGTCTGTCCTTTACTCATAATCTGAACTGGAAACTTCACATCTCATCTCTAGCTAAAACAGCTTCTATGAAATTAGGTGTTCTGAGACGTCTCCGCTAGTTTTTCTCTCCTCCCCCAGGTGCTAACTCTGTACAAGGGCCTTATCCGTCCATGTAGTGAGTATGCTTCACATGTCTAGGGGGGTTCCACTCATACTGCTCTTTTAGACAGGGTGGAGTCAATAGCTTTTCGTCTCATCAACTCCTCTCCTCTAACTGACTGTCTTCAGCCTCTCTTTCACCGCCGATATGTTGCATCTCTAGCTGTCTTCTACCGCTATTTCCATGCTAACTGCTCTTCTGATCTTGCTAACTGCATGCCTCCCCTCTTCCTGCGGCCTCGCTGCATAAGACTTTCTTGTTTATCTCACCCCTATTCTGCCCACCTCTCTAATGCAAGAGTTAACCAGTATTCTCAATCATTCAACCATTTCTCTGGTAAACTCTGGAACTCCTTACCTGCTTCTGTATTTCCACCTTCCTCTGACTTGAATTCCTTCAAGAGGGAGGTTTCAAGACACTTATTTATCAATTTTTGACAACTGAATTGACCCTTTTATGGGACTAGCATTTCAGTGGGCATTTTTTTTTTATTGAATTTTTGTTGCCCTTGGCCAGTGTCCTTCCTACATAAAAAAAAAAAAAGCAAATTACAACAATAATCATAACACTGCTAAAAACGAGTAATATGAGTGGTTTTGAGCTTTATACGTAGCAAAAAACGCCAAATTGCATGCAAAGCATCCCATATGGTGTACCAAGACGATATTGCCACCAACATGTGTTAATATAAATACACTTTATATATGTTAATATAAATACACTTTATATATGGGAAAAAAATATCGAAGTGTATTTTGTTAGGTACCAAGATCGTAAAAATGCATGGAAACTACCATATATGGGAAAGGAAAGATATTAACAGAAAACTATGTTATGAGTATTTTTTAGCTTCTTAATTACCAAAACGCTAAAACACATAAATAGCACTGTATATGGTGAAAAGTAAACGACATTACTGATAACATGTATAATAAGTGATTAACACCAATTTAATGATCAAAACGCAATAATTTATACAAAACACCCTACAAGAAGAATTGGAACTACAATGCTAAAGACATGTAATATGAGGTTCTAGGGTGATTCGTCCGCGGGTGAAATGTCCCGGTTGATTCATCGCCGGGGTATTCATCCCTGGAGGACTCGAACCCTAGGGTTATTTGTCCCCGAGGGTGATTCGAAGAAAGTGAAAAACACTCATAATATAAGTTTCTGTTAATATCGTTTCGTTTCCCATTTTCGAAATTTTGCATTAATTTTTAGCGTTTTGCACCTAAAAAACTCAAATACACTCAAGACACGTTTTCGATAATGTTAGTTTATTTTCCTATATAGGGTGTTTTCAGTGCTTTTTAACGTTTTCTTGCTTAATGAACTCAATAATACCCAAATGACACGTTTCTGTTAATATCATCTCGTATTGGGTGCTTTGCATGCCTTTTTATCTTCCATAATAGTACTTTGTATGCATTTCTTGCTTTTTGGAAATAAACATGCTCAAAAATACACAAAATATACGTTTTTCATAACGTTTTTTCTGGTATTGTAGTCTCGTTCCCTAATATAGGGTGCTTTGCATGCATTTGGGCGTTTTCGTACCTAACAATCTCAAAAACACTTAAAACATACATTTTTGTTAATGGAGTTTGATTTCTCCAAAAATGTTTTGTATCCGTTTTAACGTTTTCGTACATAAGAACCACAAAAAAAAAGCAATCTAAAAATATGATTCTGATAAAGTTATTTTCTTTTTCAATATAACGTATTTTCCATATAAATATATATATATATATATATATATATATATATATATATATATATATATATATATATATATATATATATATATATATATATATATATATATATATATATTTCAGCTTACGTACGTAAACGCTTTATAGCGTTTACGTACGTAAGCTGAAAAGCACCAAAAAAATTCTTTCTTTTTCTTTTTTTTTTTTTTTTTACTTATATCAGGTGCTTTGCATGCACTTTAGCAAGCTGGTACATAAGCCGAAAAAACAGTCATATTACACGTTTTTACCACTGTTCTGATTTTTCTTATAGTGTGCTTTGTATACACGTTTTTGGTAATGTTGTTTTGTTTCTCCATATAGAGTACTATTCATGTGTTTTGGCGCGTAAGAAACTGAAAACGTTCATAATACACGTTTCTGTTAATATCCCTTCGTTTCCCACTTTGCATGCATTTTTGGGGGTTTTGGTATATAAGAAACTTAGACATTCAAAATACACATTTTTCGTAATGTTTTTTTTTTTTTTATTTTACATAAAGTGTGTTTTTCATGTAATTTATAGTTTGGGTAAAGTAACTCAAAAATACTCACAAGATGCGTTTTATATAATGTTTTGTTTTGTCATATAGTGTGTTTTCCATTCTTTTCAGCGTTTGGTGAGTAAAACACTTATAAAATCCCAAATGACACGTTTCTGATAATGTTTTCTCTTTACCCAATAAGTGTTTTGCATGTATTTTGGCGTTTTGTTACCTACCAAGCAATATAGTGTGTTTTCCAGTTTTATTTTTATTTATTTATTTTTTTTTTGCGTTAGGTGAACAAAACGCTTATAAAATCACAAATGACACGTTTCTGATATTTTCTCATTACCCAATACATGATGTTTTGCATGCATTCTGGTATTTTGTTACCTACCAAGCTTGAAAACTTTTAAACTCACGTTTTTTTTTTGTTAATGCCGTTCTGTTTCTCCAAAAGGGTGTTTTATATGCGTTTTAGCATTTTCGTAAGCAATAAACTCAAAAACACTTTAAAGACACGAAGTTGTTTTGTTTTCCAAAATAGCGTGTTTCCTATGCTTTTTGCGTAAGATAAATAACACTCAGAAGGCACGTTATTGGTAAAGTTAATTTCTTTTCCCATATAGGGTGTTTTGCATAACAACTGAAAAAAATAAATAACACTCAAACCACTCGTTTATTTTAATGTTGCTCTCTTCCTCCAGAACTGGTGTTTTTTTTTTTTTTTTTTTTGGGGGGTGGGGAGGGCGGAGGAGGCGTTTTAGCGGTTTTGCACGTAAGCTCAAAAAAAAAAAAAAAGAACACGGTTTTGATGAAGTTTTGTTTTCCAATATAGCGAATTTTCCATGCTAATTTTAAGCTTTTAGGTATGTAGGAATCTGAAGAAAAAAAAAATTAATTAAATACACGTCTTTCATTATATTGTTTTATTTTCTCATAAAGGGCGTTTTGCATGCACTTTAGCGTTTTGGTACCTAACAAGCTCAAAAACACTTTATGCTACAGGTTTTTTGTAGGTTTGTTCTAATTCTTCTTATAGGGTGTTTTGTATGCATTTTGGCGTCCTTAACATAGTAGTAATCACTTATTATACCTGTTTTTAGTTATGTTGTTCTGTTTCTCCATATAGAGTGCGATTCATGTGTTCTAGCGTTTTGGTACTTTATAAAACAAACAAAAAAAAAAAAAAATATATATATATATATATATACTCGTATATATATATATATATATATATATATATATATATATATATATATATATATATATATATATATATATATATATATATATATATATATATATATATATATATATATATATATATATATATATATATATATATATATATATATACGAGTATATATATATATATATATATATATATATTTCTACTATTATCGTTTTGTTTCCCATAGTGGGTATCTTAGCGTTTTGGCACCTACCAAGCTCAAAAAACACTGAAAATATACCTTTTTTAGCGTTTTCGTGCCGAAAAACTCAAATGGCACGTTTCTGGTAATATCATCTCGTTAAGCGATATAGGGTACTTTGCATGCAATTTGGCGTTTTGATACCTGACAAGTTCACAACAATCAAAACACACATTTTTGTTAATATTCTGTTTTTCCAGAAAGGGTGTATTGTATGCGTTTTAGATATTTTGTACGAAAGAAGCTCAAAAAACATTCAAAAGATACGATTTTGATCAAGTTTTGTTTTCAATATAGAGTGCTTTCCATGCTTTTTAATCGTTTTGGTGTGGAGCGATAAAAACTCAACACTTTTTTTTTTTTCCCATGACGGATGCTTTGCATGTATTTTAGAATTTTGGTACCTAACAAGCTCAAAGCACTAATATTGCACGTTTTTAGCAATAGTGTTCTGATTCTTCTTTTTGGAGTTTTGCTCCCTGATATGGTGGTAATCACTCAAAAATAGACGCTTTTGGAAATGTTGTTCTGTTTATCCATATCAAGTGGTGTTCATATGTTTTAGCGTTTTGGTAGATCAGAAGATGAATATTGCACGTTTTTGTTAATGTCATTTCGTTTAATGTCATTTCGTTGGATACATTTTAATGGTTTTGCTACCTGACAAGTCCAAAGATACTAAAAATGCACGTTTTTCATAATGTTATTCTTTTTTCCGTAAATGGTGTTTTACATATGTTTGAACGTTCTGATACATATATATGCTAAAAACACACAAAAGACACGTTTTCGATAATGTTACTTTATTTTCCTATATAGGGTGTTTTCTATGCATTTTGGTGCTTAATATGCTCACAAACCCCCAAATGTCTCGTTATCCTATGCACTTTGACATCTTTATTCCTAAGAAGCTCAAAAACACTCAAAATACACGTATTTGGTAATGTTCTTATGTTTCTCCAAAAATATGTTTTGTATGGGTTTTAAAGTGTTTTTATACGAAAGAAGCTCAAAACTCTCAAAAAAATACGATTTTGATAAAGTTCTTTACTTTTCCAATACAGCGTGCTTTCCGTCTTTTTTAGCGTTTTGGTAAGTAAGAAGATGAAAAACACTCCAAAGACGTTTTTGGTAATTTATGTAAACTTAAAACTCAAAGTACACGTTTTATTTTAATATATATATATATATATATATATATATATATATATATATATATATATATATATATATATATATATATATATATATATATATATATATATATATATATATATATATATATATATATATATATATATATATATATATATATATATATATATATATATATTTTTTTTTTTTCATTTACATTCACTTTAGCGTTTTCGTACCTGACAAACCCAAAAACACTCACAATGGATGTTTTTAGTATTGTTGTTCTGATTCTTCATACAGT
>NC_087161.1:15060773-15108273 GCF_035594125.1 Scylla paramamosain
AGTGATTACTATCATCATAGGGACCAAAACGCCAAAATGCATATAAAGCACCCTTTAAGAGGAATCAGAACACATTTCTAAAAACGTGTAATATGAGTTTTTTTTATCTTGTTAGTTACAAAAACGTTAAAACGCATACAAAATACCCTTTCTGAAGAAACAGAACAACATTAACAAAAACATGTGTTTTTCAATGTTTTTGAGCTTGATAGGTACCAAAACGCGAAAATGCATGCAATGCACCAAATATGGGGTAAAGAAAAGACATTACAAGAAAAGTGTCATTTGTGTGTTTTAAGGCACAAAAACGTAAAAAAAAAAACATGGAAAACACCCTATATGTGAAAACAAATTAAAATTTATCAAAAACGAGTATTTCGTGTGTTTTTTTTCAGCTTGTTGGGTATGAAACCGGTAAAAACGCGTGCATTCTACCCAATATGGGAAACAATAAGATATAAACAGAAACGTGTATTATGCGTTTTCATCTTCTTAGCTAAACACATGAATAGCACTCTGTATGGAGAAACAGAACCACATTACCAAAACGCGTGCATTATGAGTGATTACCAACATGTTATGGAGCAAAACAATAAAATAATGGAAAACTCGGAAAATTCAAGAGCAAAGGCACGAGAGCAGGTTAATTCGTTACGCATGTAAACGCAACATCCAGCTTTGGATTGAAAATGAAGGAAAGAAGAGAAAGTAGAAGGAAACAGAAAAGGGGCTACTGTCAGTTGCCTCAGACATCTGAGATTTAGAAGAGGAGAGGTGGTGTTCTACAGATTGAAAATTAGATCTAAGACCGCAAATGTTACAGAAGTTTATGAAGAAAAAAGTTGAGAAGGGGGGTGTCAAGACACTTTTTTTTTTTTTTTTATGTAGGAAGGACATTGGCCAAGGGCAACAAAAATCTAATAAAAAAAAAATGCCTACTGAAATGCCAGTCCCATAAAAGGGTCAAACCAGTGGTCAAAAATTGGTGGATAAGTGTCTTGAAACCTCCCTCTTGAAGGAATTCAAGTCATAGGAAGATGGAAATACAGAAGCAGGCAGGGAGTTCCACAGTTTACCAGAGAAAGGGATGAAAGGGTTAACTCTTGCGTTAGAGAGGTGGACAGAATAGGGGTGAGAGAAAGAAGAAAGTCTTGTGCAGCGAGGCCGCGGAAGGAGGGGAGGCATGCAGTTAGCAAGATCAGAAGAGCAGTTGGCATGAAAATAGCAGTAGAAGACAGCTAGATATGCAACATTGCGGCGGTAATAGAGAGGCTGAAAACAGTCAGTTAGAGGAGAGGAGTTGATGAGACGAAAAGCTTTTCATTCCACCCTGTCTAGAAGAGCAGTATGAGTGGAACCCCCCCAGACATGTGAAGCATACTCACTACATGGACGGATAAGGCCCTTGTACAGAGTTAGCAGTTGGGGGGGTGAGAAAAACTGGCGGAGACGTCTCAGAACACCTAACTTCATAGAAGCTGTTTTAGCTAGAGATGAGATGTGATGTTTCCAGTTCAGATTATAAGTAAAGGACAGACCGAGGATGTTCAGTGTAGAAGAGGGGGACAGTTGAGTGTCATTGAAGAAGAGGAGATAGTTGTCTGGAAGGTTGTGTCGAGTTGATAGATGGAGGAATTGAGTTTTTGAGGCATTGAACAATACCAAGTTTGCTCTTCCCTAATCAGAAATTTTAGAAAGATCAGAAGTCAGGCGTTCTGTGGCTTCCCTGCGTGATATGTTTACCTCCTGAAGGGTTGGACGTCTATGAAAAGACGTGGAAAAGTGCAGGGTGGTATCATCAGCGTAGGAGTGGATAAGACAACAAGTTTTTTTTAGAAGATCATTAATGAATAATAAGAAGAGAGTGGGTGACAAGACAGAACCCTGAGGAACACCGCTGTTAATAGATTTAGGAGAAGAACAGTGACCGTCTACCACAGCAGCAATAGAACAGTCAGAAAGGAAACTTGAGATGAAGTTACAGAGAGAAGGATAGAAACCGTAGGAGGGTAGTTTGGAAATCAAAGCTTTGTGCCAGACTCTATCAAAAGCTTTTGATATGTCCAAGGCAACAGCAAGAGTTTCACCAAAATCTCTAAAAGAGGATGACCAAGACTCAGTAAGAAAAGCCAGAAGATCACCAGTAGAGCGGCCTTGACGGAACCCATACTGCCGATCAGATAGAAGGTTGTGAAGTGATAGATGTTTAAGAATCTTCCTGTTGAGCATAGATTCAAAAACTTTAGATAGGCAGGAAATTAAAGCAATAGGACGGTAGTTTGAGGGATTAGAACGGTCACCCTTCTTAGGAACAGGTTGAATGTAGGCAAACTTCCAGCAAGAAGGAAAGGTAGATGTTGACAGACAGAGCTGCAAGAGTTTGACTAGGCAAGGTGCAAGCACGGAGGCACAGTTTCGGAGAACAATAGGAGGGACCCCATCAGGCCCATAAGCCTTCTGAGGGTTTAGGCCAGTGAGGGCATGGAAAGCATCATTGCGAAGAATTTTAATAGGTGGCATGAAGTAGTCAGAGGGTGGAGGAGAGGGAGGAACAAGCCCAGAATCGTCCAAGGTAAAGTTTTTAGCAAAGGTTTTAGCAAAGACTTCAGCTTTAGAAATAGATGTGATAGCAGTGGTGCCATCTGGTTGAAATAGAGGAGGGAAAGAAGAAGAAGCAAAGTTATTGGAGATATTTTTGGCTAGATGCCAGAAATCACGAGGGGAGTTAGATCTTGAAAGGTTTTGACATTTTCTGTTAATGAAGGAGTTTTTGCTATCACCTCTGTTATGCGCTCAGCACACAAAGACGGGTCTCTGACACGGAAGCAGTAGTCATTCCAAGGAAAATCAGCAAAATACCTCCTCAGGTCCCCCAACTAGCAGAGCCAAAACGCCAGAGGCACCTTCGCTTAGGGGGATCCTGAGGAGGGATTGGAGTGATAGGACAAGATAAAGATATGAGATTGTGATCGGAGGAGCCCAACGGAGAAGAAAGGGTGACAGCATAAGCAGAAGGATTAGAGGTCAGGAAAAGGTCAAGAATGTTGGGCGTATCTCCAAGGTCAGGAATACGAGTAGGGTGTTGCACCAATTGCTCTAGGTCATGGAGGATAGCAAAGTTGTAGGCTAGTTCACCAGGATGGTCAGTGAAGGGAGAGGAAAGCCAAAGCTGGTGGTGAACATTGAAGTCACCAAGAATGGAGATCTCTGCAAAAGGGAAGAGGGTCAGAATGTGCTCCACTTTGGAAGTTAAGTAGTCAAAGAATTTCTTATAGTCAGAGGAGTTAGGAGAGAGGTATACAGCACAGATAAATTTAGTATGAGAGTGACTCTGTAGTCGTAGCCAGATGGTGGAAAACTCGGAAGATTCAAGAGCGTGGGCACGAGAGCAGGTTACATCATTGCGCACATAAACGCTGCATCCAGCTTTGGATCGATAATGAGAATAGAGAATGTAGGAGGGAACAGAAAAAGGGATACTGTCAGTTGCCTCAGACACCTGAGTTTTAGTGAGGAAAAGAAGATGAGGTTTAGAAGAGGAGAGATGGTGTTCTACAGATTGAAAATTATATATTAGACCGCGAATGTTGCAGAAGTTAATGAAGAAAAAGTTGAGGGGGGTGTCAAGACACTTAGGGTCGTCGACAGAAAGGCAGTCCGACCTGGGGACATTTATGGTCCCCTCCCCAGATGGGGACTCCGAGGCTGGTGTAGGAGTCGCCATGATGATTTTAAAATTTTTGAGTGAAGGGTGTGTGTGTTATTAGGTGCTTGTAGTTTTGTGTGGAGGAAGAGAGTTGTCTTTAGAGGGCAGGCTGTGACTGCCCCCTTGTGTTGTGAGACACAAAAGGAAACGTTCAGCGAGGTCACAGCTGGGTTTAATGATAAGTTCACAGCACCCCCTGAACAGTGCTTTAGTCCTCACTGGGAGTAATTATCGTTTCGGCAGGTGTCTACTGCCTCCTCCTCCTTAGGAGGAGGAGGCAGGTATCGACTTAGGGTCGATACCAGAAGAACAGTTCGACCTGGGAACATTTGTGGTCCCCTCCCCAGGTGAGGATTCCGAGGCTGGTGAAGGAGTCGCTATGATAATTTTGAATTTTGAGTGAACGGTGTATGTGTGTTTAGGTGCTTGTAGTTATGTGTGATTAAAAGAGTTGTCTTTAGACGGCAGGCTGTGACTGCCCCCTTGTGTTGTGAGACACAAAGGGAAACGTTCAATAAGGTCACAGTTGGGTTTAATGATAAGTTCATAGCACCCCCTTATTCCGTGCTTTAGACCTCACTGGGAATAATTATTATTTCATAGACTAAGCCAAAAAAACAGAGGTTTTTTGGCTTGTCAGATACCAAAATGCTAAAGTGCATGGAAAACATCCTTTATTGGAAAAGAAAACATTACCAAAAAGCGTGAGTTTTGAGTGTTTTTCAGCTTCTTACGTAAGCTTACTAAAGTGTATATACAGCACAGATAAATTTAGTATGAGAGTGACTCTGTAGTCGTAGCCTTTTAAGTGTTATATATATATATTATATATATATATATATATATATATATATATATATATATATATATATATATATATATATATATATATATATATATATATATATATATATATATATATATATATATATATATATATATATATATATATATATATATATATATATATATATATATATATATATATATATATATATATATATATATATATATATATATATATATATATATATATATATATATATATATATATATATATATATATATATATATATATATATATATATATATATATATATATATATATATATATATATATATATATATATATATATATATATATATATATATATATATATATATATATATATATATATATATATATATATATATATATATATATATATATATATATATATATATATATATATATATATATATATATATATATATATATATATATATATATATATATATATATATATATATATATATATATATATATATATATATATATATATATATATATATATATATATATATATATATATATATATATATATATATATATATATATATATATATACTCGTAGTTGTCTCGATGCAGACATAACGAAATTAATGCCTCGATTCAGCCACAGCAACATAAATGCCTCGATGCAGCCACAAAGAGTTTGTTGCCTCGATGCAGCCACAACGAGATTCTTGCTTAAATGCATCCACAACATCATGGTTGGCTCGATACAGCTACAACGAGATTGTTCCCGCGATAAAGCCACAACGAGCATGCTGCCTTAATGCAGGCACAATGAGATTTTTGCTTCAATGTAGCTAAAACTAAGGGGTTGGATCGATGAAGCTACAACCTGATTTTTGTTTCGATGCACCTACATCGAGCTCCCTGGCTCGATGCAGCTAGAAAAAGATTCATGCCTCGATGCAGGCACAACGAAGGGGTTGGCTCGATGCAGCCACAACGAGATTGTTGCCACAATGAATAGGTTTACTTTATGCAGCCACAAGGAGATTGTTGCCTCGATGCATCCACAGCGAACTGGCTGCCTCGATACAGCCAGAACGAGGGGGTTAGCTCGATGCAGCCAAAACGAGATTGTTACCTCGATGCAGCCAAAACGATTTGGATGCCGCGATGCATCTACAGCGAATTTGTTCTTTCGATACAGCCACTATGAAGGTGTTGGGGCCATGCAGCCTCAAAGAGATTGTTCGCCTCGATGCAGCCACAACGAGGGGGTTGCCACTATGCATCCACGACAAGATTGTTACTTCGATGCAGCCACAACGAGATTGGTGCCTCGATGCAGAAACAACGAGATTGTTTCCAGGATGCAGCCATAACGAGACTGTTGCCTCTATGCAGTTACAACGAGGATTTTGCCTTGATGCAACCACAAGGAGAATTTTCCCTCGATAAAGCCACAAGGAGGGGGTTGCCCCGAAACAGCCACAACGAGTTTGCTGCCTCAATGCAGCCAGATAAGGATATTTGCTTTTATGAAGCCACAACAATATTGTTCCACAACGAGCTGATAGCCTTGATGCAGCCAAAACGAGATTGTTGCCTCGATCCAGCCAAAACAAAGTTGTTGGGTCGATGGTTATTGCGTACATGCAGCCACAACGAAGGGGTTTGCTCGATGAAGCCACAAAGAGATTGTTATCTCGATGGTGACACAACGACATAAATGCCTCGACGCAGCCATAAAGAGTTTGTTGCCTCGATGCACCCACAATGAGATTGTTGCCTCCATGCATCGACAACGAGGTGGATGGCTCGATTCAGCCACAGCAAGATTTTTACTTCCATAAATCTACAATGAGCTTTCTGCCTCGATACAGCTACAAAAAGATTGATGCCTCAATGCAGCTACAACGAATGGGTCGGATCGATGCAGCCACGACAAGATTCATCGACAACGAAGGGGGTTGGCTGGATACAGCCACAAAGAAATTGGTGCTTCGATGCAGCCACAATGAGCTTGCTGCCTCAATGCAGTCACAATAATATTTTTGCCTCGATGCAGCCATTGCCTCGAAACAGTAAAAATTAAATTTTTGCCTCGATTTAGCCACAACCAGATTTTTGCCGTCGTGCAACCACAACGAGATTAGTGCCTAGATGCAGCCACAAAAAGCTACAAAGATTTAGATACAAAGAGATTGTTGCCTCGATGCAGCCACAACAAGTCTGTTGTCTCGGTACACCCAAAGCGAAGGGGTTTGCTCTATCTAAAGTTTTTGAATCTATCCTTAACAGGAAGATTTTTAAACATCTATCACTTCACAACGTTCTATCTGATCGCCAGTATGGGTTCCATCAAGGACGCTCTACTGGTGATCTTCTGGCTTTCCTTACTGAGACTTGGTTATCCTCTTTTAGAGATTTTGGTGAAACTTTTGCTGTTGCCTTGGACATATCAAAAGCTTTTGATAGAGTCTGGCATAAAGCTTTGATTTCCAAACTACCCTCCTACGGCTTCTATCCTTCTCTCTGTAACTTCATCTCAAGTTTCCTTTCTGACCGTTTTATTGCTGCTGTGGTAGATGGTCACTGTTCTACTCCTAAATCTATTAACAGTGGTGTTCCTCAGGGTTCTGTCCTGTCACCCATTCTCTTCTTATTATTCATTAATGATCTTCTAAACCAAACTTCTTGTCCTATCCACTCCTACACTGATGATACCACCCTGCACTTTTCCACGTCTTTTCATAGACGTCCAACCCTTCAGGAGGTAAAAATTTCACACAGGGAAGACACATAACGCTTGACTTCTGATCATTCTGAAATTTCTGATTGGGGCAGAGCAAACTTGGTATTGTTCAATGCTTCAAAAACTCAATTCCTCGGCCTGTCCTTTACTTATAATCTGAACTGGAAACTTCACATCTCATCTCTAGCTAAAACAGCTTCTATGAAGTTAGATGTTCTGAGACGTCTCCGCCAGTTTTTCTCACCCCCCCCCCCCCACAGCTGCTAACTCTGTACAAGGGACTTATCCGTCCATGTATGGAGTATGCTTCACATGTGTGTGGGGGGGGTTCCACTTATACTCTTTTAAGGATTGTGGACCCATAGGATTCTATGTAAAGTTCTCTGCTGTGCAGTGAACTCCTTTCTCAGGCCCTGCAGGCTCGTGGGTGGTGGTGGTCTGTTATCCAGGAGGCTGTAAATAACACTGATCCACAGGAAGTTATAATACTCTGTAGGCGTAGGCGACCAGTCTTGTGGGAGGTTGCTCACTGATTATTATAAACCTCTTAGGTGTGTACACCTAACAGTGTGTTAGGTGTGTCATAACAGTTCCTTTCTGGAACGTGGCTTGTGATTCTTTTTCAGTGGTTGGAGTGGTTTGGCCGTTGTGGTACTTCCTTGCCTGTAGAAGGTGAAACAGGCTGACATCAGCGGCAGCATATACTCAGTCGCCATCAGGGCTGCAAGGTGGGGGATACTGTAAGGCATGAAAAAAAGTAAGTGACGAGCTGTGAACTCGGCCAGCGTATGACATATTGCATTGTAAAGATGGATGTCCTGGTATATATCCGGTGCTGGGTGGGTTGTGTATGTGAGCTTCTTGTCTAGCCAGACCCCGAGGTATTGATGAGCGGAGGTGTACAGCAGGGGTTTGTTTCCAAGACATAGGAGTCTGTCAGGAGGTGGGAGGCCAAAAGTCATGTATCAGGTTTTGGTGGGGTTGATTTTTAGGATAAGGGTGACACAAATTTGATTTAAAAACCCTAAAGCTCATGGTGCAACAGACCAGTGGTTGCGCCATGGTATGAAGTAGGTGAGGTCGTCTCCATACACTAGGAGCTGGATTCCGCGACCGTTGGCTCCAGTAGCGAGCTCTTCCATCATATTACTGAAGAGGAGCTGGCTGAGGCAGGTGCCGAGGTTCTGGGGGTGTGATGTCGGCATGTGTCCCTGGAAGGAGACAAGGGCTCTGTGTTTGGGAAGGAACCCAGATAGCCAGCGGAGCAGGCGGCCCCATACTCCTATCCTAGTCAAGGCTTCAAAGATAGCTCAAAGGCCTTTTCCAGGTCTAGGAAAACCACTAAACCGGAGCGTGAGCACAGTGCTCCCAGGAGTGTTAACAGGCAGTTCGCGGTACTCCTGCGTGACTGAAAGGTGAAGAGTGACGGGTGGAATTCACCCATGTGTCACCGTAGACAAACCAGAACAATGCGTTCCATGATCTTTCTGGGGCAGCTGAGGAGGGAAATGGAGAGCACTGACAAGGGGTCTTAAGGCTTGAGAATTAGGGTGATCGTTGTGGCATTCCACGACGATGGAAGTTCCCCCTCCTTTTAAGAGAGATTGCGTAGCTATAAGAGATCTATCTTCTCTGATGCACCCAGGTGGGAGATCATGGAGTATGTAATTTGGTCCGTTCCTGGGCCTCTGTTTGGTGTGTTCCGCAGCACGGCATCAAGTTCCACAGATGAGAACGGGTTGCCAATTTCCCCCCCTGCTCAGCGATGGCAGCGTTGATAGTGGTGGACCGGATTTCAGCGACGGTATCTTGTTGTCTTAGTGTGTCAGGAGAGAGAGATGAGCAGGAGAGTTCCTTTCAGCAAAGTGTTGGGCCAGTTTCTCGGCCTCTTCTGCTTGTGTGTTGTGTGTCAGTGGTGAGTGAGGGCGTGGGTTGTAGATGACGCGCACTCGTCGCCACATCTTGGCATGTCTGATGACGCTTTGAAGATACTGCTGGGCTTCAAGACTTGGGTGACGTCGGTAAGTCCTTCGTGCTGCGCTGATGCGCCTGTTAAGTTCCTCAACCCTGGGACCATATATCCAGTCATATTTGTATGTCCTATGGCATGGTTGAACGAGAGGAATGGATTGGTGGATGAAGATGTAGTTTAGTGCCATATATCTGTCATCGAGAGATAGGTTGTGGTCGATCTCCCTTATGTGAGTTTCAACAGTGGTGGTAAATAGGTCCCTATCAGCAAGTTGCATATTGAATCTTCTTGGCCTAAGTGTGCGTAGCATAAAGCAAAATTTGAGAAGGGGGTGTAGAAACCAGGAAGAAGCAGGGTCAAGACAATTAAAAGCGAAAGCCAGGTCAAGTTGCCCATTGTTGACGTGAGTTGGTGTATTAAAGTCATTAAGGAGCATCACCCTTGTAGAATCTTGCTATGCTGCATGAAGATCTCTGCCTGCTAAGTGTGCGTAGCATAAAGCAAAATTTGAGAGGGAGGTGTAGAAACCAGGAAGGAGCAGGGTGAAGACAAGTAGAAGCGAAAGCCAGGTCAAGTTGTCCATTGTTGACGTGAGTTGGTGTATTAAAGTCATTAAGGAGCAACACCCTTGTAGAATCCTGCTATGCTGCATGAAGATCTCTGCCTGCTTAGTTGGTCCTACCAAGTGATCCAGGTAGAGGGTGTGCATTGAAATCCCCCTACTATGATTATGTTTTGTGTGGCGGCATGGCCAAAGAGTTCTGTCAGATCGAGGGATGTTTTTTTTTTTTTTTTTTATGTAGGAAGGATACTGGCCAAGGCAACAAAAATCTAATAAAAAAATGCCCACTGAAATGCCAGTCCCTTAAAAGGGTCAAAGCAGTGGTCAAAAATTGGTGGATAAGTGTCTTGAAACCTCCCTCTTGAAGGAATTCAAGTCATAGGAAGGTGGAAATACAGAAGCAGGCAAGGAGTTCCAGAGTTTACCAGAAAAAGGGATGAATGATTGAGAATACTGGTTAACTCTTGCGTTAGAGAGGTGGACAGAATAGGGGTGAGAGAAAGAAGAAAGTCTTGTGCAGCGAGGCCGCGGAAGGAGGGGAGGCATGCAGTTAGCAAGATCAGAAGAGCAGTTAGCATGAAAATAGCGGTAGAAGACAGCTAGATATGCAACATTGCGGCGGTGAGAGAGGGGCTGAAGACAGTCAGTTAGGGGAGAGGAGTTGATGAGACGAAAAGCTTTTGATTCCACCCTGTCTAGAAGAGCAGTATGAGTGGAACCCCCCCAGACATGTGAAGCATACTCCATACATGGACGGATAAGGCCCTTGTACAGAGTTAGCAGCTGGGGGGGTGAGAGAAACTGGCGGAGACGTCTCAGAACACCTAACTTCATAGAAGCTGTTTTAGCTAGATTATTATTATTATTATTATTATTAAACATAACGGAGAAGGCAGAGTGGGACGAGTGCAAGCGCTATAAGTTGCCAGATGACAACCCCCACCCACCTTGACCGTAGAAAGAAGAAAGGAAAAGCAATTAGCACAATAGTAGGATGAAATCAGAGCAGGAGGAGAAAATAGGTTAAACAATTATAAAGAACGCCTCAACGAACTGAGAATTATTAAAACTCACAAAAAAATTCAACAAAAAAAAATCAACAATTCTGACTTATTTAATATATGTCAGACAACACGAGTAAATGTAGTATAACTACTTAAAACTTGATGGTATAAAATCACAGGTATAGTTACATAATTTATCACCGGTATAGCTGCAAAAGCAACCAGAGTTTAATTGACTAGACTCTTCAAGATTTTGTTCGAAGCAGACTTGAATTTTTGCACATCACTCGCAGTGCATGTGCCCTCGTCAAGCATGTTCCAAAGTCTTACAGCACAAGGAACAAAGCTTCGCTGAAACTGACTGGTGTGACACCTAACCTGCTGTAAGCAGCGCGCATGTGAATTTGACGCAAGTCGAGTGTTTCTGGTGGGCACAAATGCATTTGGGATGGAGGCATTCAGCGGGTGAAGCTGGTTGGCATGGATCTTATATAGCATGCAGACACTGCTGACATTGCGTCGGTGACCAAGATCTCAAGCTGCTTCGCCACCACAGAGGAACCTAGCGGAGGAGACAACTCTGTCAATAAGACGGAGGTGGGACACAGCTGCGGAAGACCACACAGGAGCACAATACTCCAGCAGTGGAAGAATAAAACCCCAGAAGCAGCTGGCAGAGATAGACTGGTCACCAAAAATCCGGTAAGCCTTCCTCACAACGCCAAGCTTTTGTGAGGCAGAACTGACAAGACGCCTGATGTGCCGTTCAAAAGACAGTTTTGAGTCGAATCTGACACCCAAAATATCAAGCTCATCACATACTGTCAGAGGCGCGCCATCAACAAGCAGAGGGCCGTGAAGGGGATTTAGCGTGCGAGAGCGTGAAATACACAAGCATTTTGATTTTGATGCATTCAGTTTCATGTTCCAGGTGCGACACCAGTCAGATATACGTCTGAGATCCTCATTCAGGGATGTACTAACATCAAGACGTGAATTCGGTGACTCAACAGTAGCAACAAGTGTCACATCATCTGCATATCCGTAAATAGGATTGCTAGTGATTTGTAGTAGATCGGAAGTGTAGACATTGAACAGCAGAGGTCCCAGTACGCTACCCTGGGGAACACCTGAGTGGACGCTGTACCAGTCACTGTAGCAACTATCAACGCACACACGGTGGGTGCGGTGGGTCAAAAATTGAGTCAAGATGAACAGTACCGGGCCACCGACACCAAAAGATTGCAGCTTCCTGAGAAGACCGGCATGGTTGACTCGGTCAAAAGCTGCAGAGAAATCAAGTTAGATTACCCTGGTTTCATGCCCACAGTCAAGAGCTTGCTGAATCTTATGAGAGATAGTGAGTAGCGCATCCGTAGTCCCTAGGTTCTTCCGATAAGCAAACTGATTAGCTGGTATCAAATGAGAGTGTTCAAGGTAACGAGAGAGACGACCAGAAATAACATGTTCAAAGATCTTAGAAAGTAACGGCGTGATAGAGATTGGTCTATAGTTGCTGGCATCAGATGATGGAGAGCCTTTAGGGATCGCTGTGATGTTCGCATTTCTCCAGCACATGGGGAAACTACCGGTCAGGATTAGGCGTCTGAAGACTGCACTCAGTTTGGGAGCAAGAACTGCAGCTGTTTCCTTCAGAAACATAGGAAACATCCCAAGCGGATCCGTGCCGCCATGGGAGTCGAGTGCTAAAAGTAGTCTCATGACTTCCTTAGACCTAAAAGCCAGTTTTGTCAAGACTGGCATGGCGGGAGGCAACTCGCTGGTGGGGGCTGGAGCTCGACAGAGCTTGGAGTCAAAGTGTTTCATCAGCAGATCAGCTTTGCCTTTTGGACTTGTGATCAGCTGTCCAGTATCAGAAAGCAGAGCAGGGAGATATGGTCGCAAACCAAAGACAACTGACTTCAGCGTGGACCACCACTTGTGCGGGTCAGATGCAGTGGATAGTTTTTCTTTCGCAGAGGTAAAATATTCGCTCTCAGCAGTCCTGTAGACTGCCGCACAGGAAGCTCTGGCAACAGTGTACGCATCCCAAGTTTCACGTGTCCTTAAGTGTGACCACCTGCGATAAGCCGCTTGCTTAGTGTCTCTAGCAGTACGACAATCAATGTTGAACCAGGCCTTGTCGTTGGAGCGCAAACAAACTTTCTTTACAGGAACCCTCCGAGAGATAATACGCTTCAGTTCCTCATTCAATGCTGAGACAGGATCAGGGTTGCTCAAGACCGGTCCTAGACGAATACGAGAAACGTCTTCTCTGACAGAGCTCCAATTAACGCGCCCCTTCAAGAAGACCTCTTTGGTGACTGTGTATGCAGGAATATTTTGTCTCAAATTAAGTTGAATACTAATCGCAGAGTGATCTGATGTGCCAAGAGGTGCCATAGTGGTTACCTTGACTGTCTCTGGTACGTCGGTAAAAACAAGATCAAGCCGATTGCCAGCCAGATGTGTTGGACCCACAACTAACTGAGAACATCCAGAGACATTCGCAAAATCAAGATCAGCACGACCATGGGAGTCAGTTGGAGAAACTGATTCAAGCCATTCACGGTGATGGGCATTATAATCACCAGCAAAAACAAAGGCTGCCTTTCTGTCCTCATCTTGAATCATTGCCATTGCCATTAACAAGCAGTCAAAGATAGTATCGTCACTGTCAGGGTTTCGGTAAGAGCCAAGGATGTAAAAATTCTGGAGCTGCGCACATACACGAATGACGACAGTTTCATGACAGGTACACTGGTATTTCGTTTTCCGATGAGCTGAGAAGCCTTCGCGAATGTGAACCGACATGCCACGTCTCCTTTTAGCTACACTGCGACGAATGAAAAGCGGCTTGCTGAACCCGGGAATCATGAGTTCGGAGTCATGTCGGTAGTCAGAAACGAGAGTCTCTGCGCAGATGATCACGTCATGACATTGGCTGACAACAGAAACGTCCTTAAGGTTGGCAAAGAGACCTCTGATGTTGGAGTACAAGACCCTACATGTATGACGACGTGATCTAACAGGGCCTGGATTTAATTCAACATCTCCACAGCGGAGCAGCAAAAGATGTGAATAGGGGTCAAGAGATAAGAAAACTAACATGGTCAATGAGAACGCCAGGGTCAATAAAATCAGTAAGGCAGTCAGAGGATGAATAAAATAAAAACCCATAAAACTGAAAGTTAAAATAGCGGAACTACGAGGTCGAGCCTGGAGGTGCCGCCACACCAGGTAAGGCAATTATGTTCTGGAACCGCAAGTTCGCCATAATCAAGCGGACCCCGACAGTAGGGATGGCAAATAAAACTGCTGCCACCATACATCCCCTCATCCTGCCTGCACGACTTGAGATTGCAGAGAGGGGAAAACAGAGAACGAGGATAGGAGTAAAACAGAAGATCAAAAGGTCACAAGCAAGAGAAAGAGAAAGACCTGATGTGTCACCCATCAGGGAAGGGAGGGTGGGAACTCCCTGGAAGACCGGGTGCACAGCTATGGCTGGGAGTCTGAATCCACCCTCATAGATGGAAGGTAATAAGCAGGAGGAAAAGCAAGAAGCAGCTAGGGGAGAGTGAGGTTGCTGCATTCCTCATCCAGATAGAACTGTCCCCTACCCGGCGTGAAAATAGCTTGCAGATATACTACAAGCTATTTTAGGTAGTTACCTCTTGTCTGTCATTTAAAGAAAACAACAGACATTTGGCAATGGATGATGGGTGCCACCCACCAACCATTGGAAGAGATGAGATGAGATATGAAGTTTCCAGTTCAGATTATAAGTAAAGGACAGACCGAGGATGTTCAGTGTAGAAGAGAGGGACAGTTGAGTGTCATTGAAGAAAAGGGGATAGTTGTCTGGAAGATTGTGTCGAGTTGATAGATGGAGGAATTGAGTTTTTGAGGCATTGAACAATACCAAGTTTGCTCTGCCCCAATCAGAAATTTTAGAAAGATCAGAAGTCAGGCGTTCTGTGGCTTCCCTGCGTGATATGTTTACCTCCTGAAGGGTTGGACGTCTATGAAAAGACGTGGAAAAGTGCAGGGTGGTATCATCAGCATAGGAGTGGATAGGACAAGAAGTTTGATTTAGAAGATCATTAATGAATAATAAGAAGAGAGTGGCTGACAGGACAGAACCCTGAGGAACACCACTGTTAATAGATTTAGGAGGAGAACAGTGACCGTCTACCACAGCAGCAATAGAACGGTCAGAAAGGAAACTTGAGATGAAGTTACAGAGAGAAGGATAGAAACCGTAGGAGGATAGTTTGGAAATCAAAGCTTTGTGCCAGACTCTATCAAAGGCTTTTGATATGTCCAAGGCAACAGCAAAAGTTTCACCAAAGTCTCTAAAAGAGGATGACTAAGACTCAGTAAGGAAAGCCAGAAGATCACCAGTAGAGCGGTCTTGACGGAACCCAGACTGGCGATCAGAAAGAAGGTTGTGAAGTGATAGATGTTTAAGAATCTTCCTGTTGAGGATAGATTCAAAAACTTTAGATAGGCAGGAAATTAAAGCAATAGGACGGTAGTTTGAGGGATTAGAGCGGTCACCCTTTTTAGGAACAGGTTGAATGTAGGCAAACTTCCAGCAAAAAGGAAAGGTAGATGTTGACAGACAGAGCTGAAAGAGTTTGACTAGGCAAGGTGCAAGCACGGAGGCACAGTTTCGGAGAACAATAGGAGGGACCCCATCAGGTCCATAAGCCTTCCCAGGGTTTAGGCCAGCGAGGGCATGGAAAACATCATTACGAAGAATTTTAATACGTGGCATGAAATAGTCAGAGGGTGGAGGAGAGGAAGGAACAAGCCCAGAATCGTCCAAGGTAGAGTTTTTAGCAAAGGTTTGAGCAAAGAGTTCAGCTTTAGAAATAGATGTGATAGCAGTGGTACCATCTGGTTGAAGTAGAGGAGGGAAAGAAGAAGCAGCAAAGTTATTGGAGATATTTTTGGCTAGATGCCAGAAATCACGAGGGGAGTTAGATCTTGAAAGGTTTTGACATTTTCTGTTAATGAAGGAGTTTTTGGCTAGTTGGAGAACAGACTTGCCATGGTTCCGGGCAGATATATAAAGTGCATGAGATTCTGGTGAAGGAAGGCTTAAGTACCTTTTGTGGGCCACCTCTCTATCATGTATAGCACGAGAACAAGCTGTGTTAAACCATTGTTTAGAAGGTTTAGGACGAGGAAAAGAGTGAGGAATGTACGCCTCCATGCCAGACACTATCACCTCTGTTATGCGCTTAGCACACAAAGACGGGTCTCTGACACGGAAGCAGTAGTCATTCCAAGGAAAATCAGCAAAATACCTCCTCAGGTTCCCCCAACTAGCAGAGGCAAAACGCCAGAGGCACCTTCGCTTAGGGGGATCCTGAGGAGGGATTGGAGTGATAGGACAAGATAAAGATATGAGATTGTGATCGGAGGAGCCCAACGGAGAAGAAAGGGTGACAGCATAGGCAGAAGGATTAGAGGTCAGGAAAAGGTCAAGAATGTTGGGCGTATCTCCAAGGTCAGGAATACGAGTAGGGTGTTGCACCAATTGCTCTAGGTCATGGAGGATAGCAAAGTTGTAGGCTAGTTCACCAGGATGGTCAGTGAAGGGAGAGGAAAGCCAAAGCTGGTGGTGAACATTGAAGTCTCCAAAAATGGAGATCTCTGCAAAAGGGAAGAGGGTCAGAATGTGCTCAACTTTGGAAGTTAAGTAGTCAAAGAATTTCTTATAGTCAGAGGAGTTAGGAGAGAGGTATACAGCACAGATAAATTTAGTATGAGAATGACTCTGTAGTCGTAGCCAGATGGTGGAAAACTCGGAAGATTCAAGAGCGTGGGCACGAGAGCAGGTTAAGTCATTGCGCACATACACGCAGCATCCAGCTTTGGATCGAAAATGAGGATAGAGAAAGTAGGAGGGAACAGAAAAGGTGCTACTGTCAGTTGCCTCAGACACCTGAGTTTCAGTGAGGAAAAAAAGATGAGGTTTAGAAGAGGAGAGGTGGTGTTCTACAGATTGAAAATTAGATCTTAGACCGCGAATGTTGCAGAAGTTAATGAAGGAAAAGTTGAGGGGGGTGTCAAGACACTTAGGGTCGTCGACGGAAAGGCAGTCCGACCTGGGGACATTTATGGTCCCCTCCTCAGATGGGGACTCCGAGGCTGGTGTAGGAGTCGCCATGATTTTAAAATTTTTGGAGTGAAGTGTGTGTGTGTTATTAGGTGCTTGTAGTTTTGTGTGGAGGAAGAGAGTTGTCTTTAGAGGGGAGGCTGTGACTGCCCCCTTGTGTTGTGAGACTCAAAGGGAAACGTTCAGTGTGGTCACAGCTGGTGGTTTGTAGAGATTGTTGAGTGTTATGTTGATAGTAGGGAGGCAGACAGCTTGGGCTTCTACGCCTTCCCTGCATGCCACAGGATTGATGACCCAATGGCAGTCGAGGGCATTATTGGTGAGGATGGAAAGGCCACCCGCTGTTGCGGCCGGTGTGAGTATGGAATGCTTGATAGCCTTATAATTCGAGGGAAGTCTCTTCAGGAAGAAATGTCCCCTGTAGGAGGAAGATATATATGCTACTTCCTGTGCCGCTTCCATGAGATAAGCACACTGAGATCTGATTCCTCTGTAGTTGAGCTGGCAGAGGTGGACCTTTTATGATGGTTTTGAGTTGGTTGGTGGGTGGATTGAAGTGCCAGAGCCTGCTGGATGACTTGCGTTATTGTGTGTTCCACGAGCTTGGTTATAGTGGATTCTAGTGCTGGTTGGTTGATCTTTGCTACTGTGAGGTCTGTGATGATTCATGCTACTAGCAAGGCCAGGTCCATGGTAAGAGTATGCAAGGTTTCCTGGGCTACAAGGGCTGTGCCTGAGGAAAGGTTGTGCTGTGGTTGCGGGTTGGTTGACGCAGGCGGTGGAGCTGTGGGCGGATTCTTTTGGTTGGGATGGGCTAGTCCTGGTCATGGGGGCACCTGTTGTCTTTCAAGAGCAGGAAATTCAGAACGCAGGGGAATTGTTGCTGACTGTTTTTGGACACTGTTGGCTCCACACGAATGTTCCAGCTGGATCAGGGGTCGTAATCTTCTTCTGTTGCTCCCAGTTGCTACCCAGTTCACCTGCCGTTAGTGACCCTGGGTTACCTGTTGGAGGCGTGTAGGGCAGACAGAGTTCCATGCATGGTGTCCATGGCTACAGTTGGGATATCGGTGCCTTACGGCCTCATTGGCCTTGTAACGCTTAAGGCTGGAGGTCGTGTGCAATTTGCCCTGTGATGGCTTAACTTCTAACACCTGAAAAAGCGGAGTTGTTCTGGAGTGTAAGGCCTGAGGTAGTACAGAACCGAATTCCCCGGATCGATGTGTGTGGGGAAGTGGGCTTCTGAATGATAACAGTACTTGTCGTGTTTATTCTTTGCCGCGAAGCGTGACTCAATGGCTTGCTTCTTTGACACCGTGCTGCCTTATTAGGAGCTCTACAGGCATCCTGAGGGGGTAGCCCATTACCACACCTTTGTTAAGTTTTTTTGGTCTTGTGAGCATGACTATTTTCCATGGTGCTGCTTGGCCTGTTGCCAGTGCTTCCAGAATACGGTAGATTTCTTCTGCCGTCTTTTCCGATGATATTCCTCATCGTTAAGTTAGTGTATGCTGCCTCGATGGCTGCCACGGCATCGTAGCTTGTTTTGAAAGCCGTCCTGAACAGGCACTCAGAAGGCAGGGAAAACATCCTTCGGTGGAGGATGTCGAGTCTCTCCAACAGAAAGCATGTTGTGTTAGGGTGTTTCCCAAATGCTGGTAAGTGGAATCCCGAGCTTTGTTTTTCATGTTTTGGACGAGTATGTAACCCTCCTTATCGTTTGCAGCATAGGAGTGAAGCGAGACGTCACTTGAACCTATTTGGTTCGCCAGCGCGGCCAAAGACTGGCTCAGGTCCCAAGGGAAGGGCACGGAGAATGGAATGTGAGGCGGGCGAGGTGTCCCGCCACATTGTTCGGCCACCCATCTTGCAGCGTCCACGCAGCGAACTAAGCATATGGGGTGATGCAAGGACACTGGAGCAATAATTCACATAACAGAGACGCACTTATCTGTGTAAGACACGTGATGTATGCACTACAACCAATCCCAAGGCTCATAGAACAAAAACGTCAGAAAAGAGAGTGCGCACTGGTGAGCTCACATAGCTAGGCATGGGGTGCAGAGACAGCCACAAGAAGACACCACGGTTTGCAACATAAGACCGACAGCTGAGAATTCCAAAGTCTTGGAATGACTGGATCAGCAACAAAGCAGTTGAGTTGCGTAAGTGACGGCTTAAAAAGTCTACACTTGAAACAGGGACGGCGTCGGTGATGGCTTGAAGTCGTAGGGGCACATGCTGGCGGGGCAGGCTTGGCATAAAAAAGCTTGAAAGAGGCCCTGAAAGCAGCTTGAAGAAAGTACCGTAGATGTGTAGTAGTGTAGCAACTTCGTCGGTGACGGCTTAACAGGTTAACTGGAGGCGATGAATGTAGCTTGAGTAGCTGGCGACGAGCAGACAAGACTCGTGGGCCAGGAGCGTTGTAGCGTCGACTCATTCACCATGGTGACCATTTTTATGTACTAGGTAAATTATCCTGGTACTTTTGTAGTGGTGACCAAAAAAATTACTGTTGTAAAAATCAGCTGCCGTATATTCCTATTATAATACTGTACAACATAAATAATGAAATGAAGTGCCAGCGGGTTGCACGTCCACCTCCGAGGCCTGGGTGGACATGACTGGGGACGCTAGGGTGGTTGCTGGGTCTGCTGATTCGGGTCAGACTGGGATTCATGAGGTGAAGGGAGGGCACGCGGCCAGAAAAAAAAAAAAAGAGTTCGTGAGGTTCTGGGAGCCCATCCGGCTGAGACACAGCTACTAACAAAGAAATGAGGCTTGACTTTTCTCGAGCCCACGTGGTTGGCCGGCGCGGCCAGAGGCTGGGTCAGTTTCCAAGGGAAGGGCAAGGAGAATGGAATGTGAGGGGGGCGAGGATTCTCACCACAATATATATATATATATATATATATATATATATATATATATATATATATATATATATATATATATATATATATATATATATATATATATATATATATATATATATATATATATATGAGTGGTGGCGCGTGACAAGGGTCCAACAAGCAATCCCCCGTGAATACTGTTTTATTGCATGTAACACTAGTTTAGCCTTTCATCTATGCGCTGGGACTGAATGTAAGAAGACCCTTCTTACAGAGGAAGTATGGTTGATAGTCTCTACAAAAAAACTTCTATTTTCAACCTTCCAGACAGGCACAGCTGCTGACCCAGACAGGTGACGAGAGAAAAGGGTATAGTATCCCGTAGCAGTGAGTGGGTAAGTTAGCCAGTTTTAAGGGCCGAGAGAGAAAGGTCTAATATCCTGTAGCAATGGTGGGTAAGAAATTGGAGGGAGTGTGACGTCACACGCTGCGAGCGTGCATGGGGAAGCATGATGATACTAATAATAATAATGTTATTATTAATAATTATTAATAATAATTATTATTATTATTAATATTATTATTATTATTATATTGTTATATTATATTATATTATTATATTATATATATTATTATATTATATTATTATATATATATATATATATATATATATATATATATATATATATATATATATATATATATATATATATATATATATATATATATATATATATATATATATATATATATATATATATATATATATATATATACTTTTTATGTAGGAGGGTCACTGGCAAAGGGCAACACAAACAATAGGGTAAAAAAGGCTTTCTTGGGTGTCAGTTCCTGGTATTTAACAATTGCATTTCAAGGTTAAAAATAATATTAATGGACAAGATAGTTTGTTTTACTATTTATCTATATCATTAGTGAGCAAATAAGTGAAGAGGAATCACGTTTGTTTGTTCACTGGATAGGGATTAATGAAAAAAAAAGATCGTGATAAATCCTATTGCTCGTGCGCGTAGTTTTCATTTCTTGTCTTCACAGAGACGTGGGGACAGTTAGCACGTAACACCCATACACGTGCATTTCCTGTCTTCAGGGAGGCGTGGGAGCAGTGAGCACGTAATACCCATGCGCGTTCACTTCCTGTCTTCAGGGAGGCGTGGCGACGGTCAGCACGTAATGCCAGTGGGCGTGCGTTTCCTGTCTTCAGGGAGACGTGGCGGCGGTCAGCACGTGATCTCGTGTCCGTGCGCGATCTTTTACATTCTTGTCATCATGTAGACGTTGCGGTGGTCTGTATGTAATCCAGTGCTCCTGCGTTTTTTTTTTTTTGAGCGTGCGTTTTGTCTTTGTGGAGACGTAGAAGTGGTCAGCACGTAATACTGTGCGCGTTCATTTCATATCCTGACTTCACGTGTCAGCTGTCAGCACGTAATTCCGTGCGCATGCGTTTCCTGTCTTGTCTCCATGGAGACATATTGGCAGACATCTGCATCGAGGCAGCAAGCTGTTTGTGGCTGCATCGAAGCAATAATATCATTGTGGCTGCATCGCGCCAATCACTTTGTTGTGGCTACATCGAGGCAACAATCATGTTGTGGCAGCATGGAGGCGGAAAGCTCGTTGTGGTTGCAACCCCCTGTTTTTGGCTTCATCAAGGTCGTAGTGGCTGCATCAAGGCAACAATCTCGTTCTTGTTACATCGAGCCAACCCCCTCGAGGCAGCAATCACGTTGTGGTTGTAACGAGCCAATCTCTTCGATCAGTCTGCATCGAGGCAGCAAGTTCGTTTTTGGTGCATCGAAGCATTGTGCTAATTGTTGTGGCTGCAACGAGTCCCAACCCCCTCTTTCTCGCTGCATCGAGACAACAATCTCGTTGTGGCTGGATCGAGCCAATCCCTTCGTTGTGGCTGTATCGAGGACAGAAGCTCGTTGTGGCTGTATCGATGCAAGATTCTTGTTCTGGCTGCATCGAGCCAACAATCTCGTTGTAGTTGCTTCGCGCCAACTTTTTCGTTATAGCTGCATCGAGGCAAGAAACTCGCTGTAGCTGCATCGGAGCAGCAAGCTCGTTCTGACTGTATCGAGGCAAGAATCTTCTTTAGGCTTTATCGAGCCATCCCCCTTGGCAACAAACTCATTGTGGCTGCTTCAGACATCGAGGCAACAATCTCGTTGTGGCTGTATCGAGGCACCAATCTCGGTGTGGCTGCATCGAAGCAACAATCTCGTAAAGGCTGTATCGAGACAACCCCCTCGTTGTGGCAGTAACGAGGTAACAATCTCGTTGTAGCTGCATCGCGCTAACCCCCACGTTGTGGCTACATCGATCCATTTCTTTCGTTGTGGCTGCATCGAGGCAATAATCTCGTTATGGCTGGTTAGAGACAGCAATCTCGTTGAGGCTGTATCAGTGCTTCTATCTCGTTGTGGCTTTTTCGAGGCAACAATCTCGTCGTAGCTGTATCTAGCCAACTCACTACTAGTTATGGCTGCATCGAGGCAACAATCTTGTTTTGGTTGCTTGGCGCTAACTTCTTCGTTGTGGCTGCATCAAGGAAACAAACACGTTATGGCTGCATTGTTGTGTTATGGCTGCAGCTTGTTGTGACTGTATCAAGTGAAGAACCTCCTTTAGGCTGCTGCATCAAGCTAACCCCCTCGTTGTGGCTGCATCGAGATAATAAGGTCATTGTGGCTTCATAGAAGGAACAATCTCGTTGTGGATGCTTCAGACAAACCCCTTCGTTGTGGGTGCATCGAGGCAACAATTTTGTCGTGGCGGTATCAACTCACCAATCTCGCTGTGGCTGGATCGAGTTGTCACAACGAGGGGTTTGGCTCGATCCAGGCAACAATCAATCGTCAAGGCTGCATCGAGCCAAACCCCTCGTTGTGACAACGAGGGGTTTGGCTCGATCCAGCAACAATCAATCGTTAAGGCTGCATCGAGCCAAACCCCTCGTTGTGACAACAACGAGGCAACAGACTTGTTGTGGCTGCGTCGCGCTAACCCCTTCCTTTTGGCTGTATCGAGGCAACAAACTCGTTCTAGCTGCATCGCGGCACAAGGCTCGTTGTGGCTGCATCGAGACAATCTAGTTTTGACTGCATGGAACCAACTCTCTTGTTGTGGACTTATTAGGCACCAGGCTAGTTGTGGCTGAATCAAGGCAACAATCTCGTTTTGGCTGCCTTGAACCAACCCACTTGCTGTAGCTGTATCGAGGCAGCAATCTCGTCTCCATTGAGGCAGCAAATCGTTATGGCTGCATCGAGGCAACAATCTCATTGTGGCTAAATTGAGTTAACTGCTTCGTTGTGGCTGCATCGAAGCAACAATCTCGTTGTAGCTGAGTCGATCCAACACCTTAGTTGTGACTGCATCGAGGCAAAAATATCGTTGTGGCTGCAACGAGGCAATTCACTCGTTGTGGCTGCATCGAGGCAACACTCTCTTTGTGGCTGCATCGTGCCATCACACTTGTTGCTCCAGCATGGAGGCAACAATCTCTTTGTGGCTGCATCGAGCCAATCCCATTGTTGTGGCTGCATCTAGGCAAAAATCTCGTTGTGGGTGCATGGAGGAAGCAAGCTCGTTCTTGCTGCATCGAGGCAAGAATATCGTTGTGGCTGCAACGAGCCAATAATTGCTTTCTGGCTGCATCGAGGCAACAATCTCGTTGAGGCTCAATCGAGCCAATCCCTTTCATGTGGCTGCACCGAGCCATCCTTATCGTTGTGAATGCATCGAGAGAACAATCTCTTTGTGGCTGCATCGAACCAACACCCACTTTGTGGCAGCATCGGAGCCTGAATCGATCCAACCGCCTCGTTGCAGCTGCATCCAGACAACATTCTCGTTGTGGCTCCATCTAGAATCTCGTTGGCTGCATCGAGACGGGAAGCTCTTTTTGGCTGCATCGAGACAACAACCTCCTTGTTTCTACTTAGAGCCAACCACCTCGTTGTGGCCTCATCAAAGCATCGAACCAAAACCCTCTTTGTGGCGGCATCCAGACAACAATCTTTTTGTGGATGCCTTGAGCCATACTCTTTGTTGTAGCTGTATATTTTTTGTGGCTGAATCGAGGTCGGGTCAGCAGTCTCGTTGTGGCTGTATCGACGCAAGAATCTCCTTTTAGCTGCATCGAGCCAACTCCATCGTTGTGGCTACATCGAGGCAGCAAATTCTTTGTGGCCCCATCGAGGGAACAATCTCTTTGAGGCTTCAGACAAACCCACTCAATGTAGGTGCATAGAGGCAACAATCTCGTCGTGTCTGTATCGAGTCACTAGTCTCGCTGTGGCTATATTGAGACAACAATCTCGTCGAAGCTAAATCGAGCCAAACCCTTCCTTGTGCCAGCATCGATGCAACAATCTGGCTGCATCAATCACACCACCTCGTTGTGGATGCATCGATACAACAATCTCGTTGAGGCTGCATCAAGCCAACCCATTTGTTATAGCTACATCGAGGCAACAATTTCGTTTTAGCTGCATCGAGGCAACAAGCTCGTTGTCTTCATCGAGGTAATAATTTCCTTGTGGCTGCATCAAGCCTTTGTTGTAGCTGTATCGATGCAACAATCACGTTATGACTGAATTGAGGCGAAAAGCTCGTTGTGGCTGCATCGAGACAACATTCCCATTGTGGCTGTATGAAGGCAACCCCTTCGTTGTGGCTGCATCGAGGCAAAAATCCCGTTATGGCAACAATCTCGTTTTAGCTGCTTGGTGGCAGCAGGCTGGTTGTATCTGTATCGAGGGAAAAATCCCGTTGTGGCCGCATCGAGCCACCCCTTCGTTTTGGCTGTATAGGGGCAACAATCTCGTTGTTGCTGTATTGAGGCAGCAAGCACGTTGTGGCTGCATCGAGGAAACAATTTTGTTGTGGCTACATCCAACCCCTTCACTCGTTTTGGTTACATCGAGGCAACAATCTCCTTGTGGCTGCATCGATGCAGCAAGCTCGTTCTACCATCATCGAGGGAACAATGTCGTTGCAGCTTCATCGAGGCAGCAAGCTCGTTGTGGCTGCATCAAGGCAACAAACATCAAGGCAACCACCATATTGTGGCTCCATCGAGGCACAAATCTTGTTGTGAATGCATCAATCCAATTCCTTCATTCTGCCGGCATCGAGGAAACATCCTCGTTGTTTTTGTTTTTTTTGTTGTTGTTTTTTTTATGTAGGAAGGACACTGGCCAAGGGCAACAAAAATCCAAAAAAAAAATATGCCCACTGAAATGCCAGTCCCATAAAAGGGTAAAAGCAGTGATCAAAATTTGATGAATAAGTGTCTTGAAACCTCCCTCTTGAAGGAATTCAAGTCATAGGAAGGTGGAAATACAGAAGCAGGCAGGAAGTTCCAGAGTTTACCAGAGAAAGGGATCAATGATTGAGAATACTGGTAAACTCTTGCGTTAGAGAGGTGGACAGAATATGGGTGAGAGAAAGAAGAAAGTCTTGTGCAGTGAGGCTGCGGGAGGAGGGGAGGCATGCAGTTAACAAGATCAGAAGAGCAGTTAGCATGAAAATAGCGGTACAAGACAGCTAGATATGCAACTTTGCGGCGGTGAGAGAAAGGCTGAAGATAGTCAGTTAGAGGAGAGGATTTCATGAGACGAAAAGCTTTTGATTCCACCCTGTCTAGAAGAGCAGTATTAGTGGAACCCCCCCAAACATGTGAAGCATACTCCATACATGGACGGATAAGGCCCTTGTACAGAGTTAGCAGCTGGGGGGGGTGAGAAAAAAACTGGCGGAGACGTCTCAGAACACCTAACTTCATAGAAGCTGTTTTAGCTAGAGATGAGATGTGAAGTTTCAAGTTCAGATTATAATTAAAGAACAGACCGAGGATATTCAGTGTAGAAGAGGGGTTGAGTGACAGTTGAGTGTCATTGAAAAAGAGGGGATAGTTGTCTGGAAGGTTGTGTCGAGTTGATAGATGGAGGAATTGAGTTTTTGAGGCATTGAACAATACCAACTCTGCTCTGCCCCAATCAGAAATTTAGAAAGATCAGAAGTCAAGCGTTCCGTGGCTTCCCTGCGTGAAATGTTTACCTCCTGAACGGTTGGACGTCTATGAAAAGACGTGGAAAAGTTCAGGGTGGTATCATCAGCGTAGGAGTGGATAGGACAAGAAGTTTGGTTTAGAAGATCATTAATGAATAATAAGAAGAGAGTGGGTGATATGACAGAACCCTGAGGAACACCACTGTTAATAGATTTAGGAGAAGAACAGTGACCGTCTACCACAGCAGCAATAGAACGGTCAGAAAGGAAATTTGAGATGAAGTTACAAAGAGAAGGAGAGTAGTTTGGAAATCAAAGCTTTGTGCCAGACTCTATGAAAAGGTTTTGATATATCCAAGGCAACAGCAAAAGTTTCACCAAAATCTCAAAAAGAGGATGACCAAGACTTAGTAAGGAAGTCTTGTCAATCTCATTATAGCTGCGTCGAAACAACTCATTCGTTGTGACTACATCTAGACAACAATCTCGTTGTGGCTGCACCGAGGCCTCAATATCATTGTGGCTCCATCAAGCCACCATTCTCGTTAATGCTGCATCGAGCGAAAAATCTTGTTGCAGCTGCATCTAACCAATCCCTTCTTTGTGGCTGTATCTAGACGGCAGTCTCATAAGGGCTCCATCGAGGCAAATATCTCGTTATGGCTGCACCTATGTAGCAATCTCGTTGTCGCTATATCGAGGCAACAATCTCGTTGTGACTCTATATATCCAATTACCTTCCTCGTTTTGGGTGCATCGAGACAACAACCTCATTACATCGAGTCAGTACCTTCTTGTGGCTGCATCGAGGCCTCATTTTCGTTCTGGCTACATCAAGGTACATGTCTCGATGTGGCTGCATCGAAGAAACAATTTCGTTGTGGCTGCATCGAGACAACGATCCAGTTATCGCTGCATCGAGGCAACAAGACTCATTGCAGCTGCATTGACGTACCAATCTCGTTTCGGCTACACCGAAACAATAATTTGTTCTTGTTGCATCAAGCAAGCTCGTCGTGGCTGCAACGAGGCAACAATCTCGTTCTGGCTGTATCTAGTAAACATTCTCGTTAATGCTGCATCAAGCAAAGAAACTTGTTGCGGTTGCAACGAGGCACCAATTTCGTTGCGGCTGCATCGAGGCAACAATCTCGTTGTGGCTGCATCAAGCCAACCCCCTCGTTGTGGCTGTATCGAGGCAACAATCTCGTTATGGCTGAATCAAGGGAGTAGGCTCGGTGTGTCTGCATCAAAGCAACAATCTCGTTGTGGGTGAATCAAGGCATGCACCCACAACTTGTTGCATTGTTGCATTTAGGCAACAGTTGAGCTGCATCGAGCCAACTCCTTAGTTGTGACTGCATCGAGGCAACAATCTCATTCAATCAACATCGAGTCACTGATCTCGTTGTTGCTGCATCGAGACAATAATCTCGCCATGGCTGCATCAAGCCAACCACACCATTGTGGCTGCATGGATACAACAATCTCTTTGTGGCTGCATGTCGCCATCCCCCTCGTTGGGGCTGCATCGAGGCAAAAAACATTGTTGTAGCTGTATCAGGGCAGCAAGCTCGTTGTGGCTGCATCGAGGCAACAATCCCGTTATTGATCCAACGATGAAACAATCTCGAGCTTACTCTCTTGCTGCAACGAGGCAATATTCTTGTTGTGGCAGAATCGAAGCAGGAATCTCGTTTTGGCTGCTTCCAGGCAACAATCTCGTTGTTGATCCAACGATGAAACAATCTCGTTGTGGCTGCATCGAAGCAACAGTCGAGGCTCCATCGAGGCAACCCCCTGCTTGGGACTGCATCGAGACAACATTCTCGTTGTGGTTACACGGAGGCAACAATCTCGTTTTTTGGCTACTTCAAGGCAACAGTCTCGTTGTGTCTACATCGAGGCACCAATTTCTTTGTGGCTGCAATCTCATCGTGGCTTCATCGACCCAACCTCCTCGATGCGGCTAAATCGACGCAGCAAGCTCGCTGAAGCTGCATTGAGGCAACAGTCTTTTCTGCTTGCATCGAGCCAATTCCTTCGTAGTGGCTGCATCGAAGCAACAATCTCGTTGTGGCTGCATCGAAGTGAGAAGCTCGTCCTAGCTGCATCTAAGCAACAATCTCCTCGAGCTCTTATCGACTGAATCCCTCGTTGTGGATGTATCGAGTCAACAATCTTGTCGCTCCTGCATCGAACCAACCCCAACGAGTGTGTTGGCTAGATCCAGCCAAAACAAGATTGTTGCCTCAGTGCAACCACAACGAGGTTCTTGCATCGTTTCAGCCACAGTGAGCTTACTGCCTCGATACAACAACAACGAGATTGTTGCCTTGATGCAGCCATAACGAATGGGCTGGCTCGAAGCAGCCACAAAGAGATTGTTACTTCGATACAGAAATATTGGTTTTATGCAGCCACATCGAGATTGTTGCCTTAATGCAGGCATAACGAACGTGTTGGCTCGATGCAGACACAACGAAATTAGTGCAGCTTCAACGATCTTCTTGCCTCGATGCAGCTAGAACTAGATTGTTGTTCCGATGCAGCCACAACGATATTACTGCTACAATACAGCCACAACGACATTGGTGCCTCGATGTAGCCATAACGAGATTGTTGCCTTGATACAGCCACAACAAGATGTTGTGGCATCTTGTGGCATCACAGCATAGCTTCACGAAGGGGAAGTCTTGCCTGACAAACTTGTTAAGTTTTACAGTAAGGTGTACGAGGCAGTAGATTTTTTTTTTTATGTAAGAAGGGCACTGGCCAAGGGCAACAAAAATCAATAAAAAAAATGCCCACTGAAATGCCAGTCCCATAAAAGGGTCAAGGCAGTGGTCAAAAATTGGTGGATAAGTGTCTTGAAACCTCCCTCTTGAAGGAATTCAAGTCATAGGAAGGTGGAAATATAGAAGCAGGCAGGGAGTTCCAGAGTTTACCAGAGAAAGGGATGAATGATTGAGAATACTGGTTAACTCTTGCGTTAGAGAGGTGGACAGAATAGGGGTGAGAGAAAGAAGAAAGTCTTGTGCAGCGAGGCCGCGGAAGGAGGGGAGGCATGCAGTTAGCAAGATCAGAAGAGCAGTTAGCATGAAAATAGCGGTAGAAGACAGCTAGATATGCAACATTGCGGCGGTGAGAGAGAGGCTGAAGACAGTCAGTTAGAGGAGAGGAGTTGATGAGACGAAAAGCTTTTGATTCCACCCTGTCTAGAAGAGCAGTATGAGTGGAACTCCCCCAGACATGTGAAGCATACTCCATACATGGACGGATAAGGCCCTTGTAGAGTTAGCAGCTGGGGGGGTGAGAAAAACTGGCGGAGACTTCTCAGAACACCTAACTTCATAGAAGCTGTAATAGCTAGAGATGAGATGTGAAGTTTCCAGTTCAGATTATAAGTAAAGGACAGACCGAGGATGTTCAGTGTAGAAAAGGGGGACAGTTGAGTGTCATTGAAGAAGAGGGGATAGTTGTCTGGAAGGTTGTGACGAGTTGATAGATGGAGGAATTGAGTTTTTGAGGCATTGAACAATACCAAGTTTGCTCTGCCCCAATCAGAAATTTTTGAAAGATCAGAAGTCAGGCGTTCTGTGGCTTCCCTGCGTGATATGTTTACCTCCTGAAGGGTTGGACCTCTCTGAAAAGACGTGGAAAAGTGCAGGGTGGTATCATCAGCGTAGGAGTGGATAGGACAAGAAGTTTGGTTTAGAAGATCATTAATGAATAATAAGAAGAGAGTAGGTGACAGGACAGAACCCTGAGGAACACCACTGTTAATAAATTTAGGAGAAAAACAGTGACCGTCTACCACAGCAGCAATAGAACGGTCAGAAAGGAAACTTGAGATGAAGTTACAGAGAGAAGGATAGAAACCGTAGGAGGGTAGTTTGGAAATCAAAGCTTTGTGCCAGACTCTATCAAAAGCTTTTGATATGTCCAAGGCAACAGCAAAAGTTTCACCAAAATCTCTTAAAGAGGATGACCAAGACTCAGTAAGGAAAGCCAGAAGATCACCAGTAGAACGGCCTTGACGGAACCCATACTGGTGATCAGAAAGAAGGTTGTGAAGTGATAGATATTTAAGAATCTTCCTGTTGAGGATAGATTAAAAAAACTTTAGATAGGCAAGAAATTAAAGCAATACGACGGTAGTTTGAGGGATTAGAACGGTCACCCTTTTTTAGGAACAGGTTGAATGTAGGCAAACCTCCAGCAAGAAGGAAAGGTAGATGTTGGCAGACAGATCTGAAAGAGTTTGACTAGGCAAGGTGCAAGCACGGAGGCACAGTTTCGGAGAACAATAGGAGGGACCCCATCAGGTCCATAAGCCTTCCGAGGGTTTAGGCCAGCGAGGGCATGGAAAACAACATTGCGAAGAATTTTAATACGTGGCATGGAGTAGTCAGAGGGTGGAGGAGAGGGAGGAACAAGCCCAGAATCGTGCAAGGTAGAGTTTTTAGCAAAGGTTTGAGCAAAGAGTTCAGCTTTTGAAATAGATCTGATAGCAGTGGTGCCATCTGGTTGAAGTAGAGGAGGGAAAGAAGAAGAAGCAAAGTTATTTTTAGATATTTTTGGCTAGATGCCAGAAATCACGAGGGGATTTAGATCTTGAAAGGTTTTGACATTTTCTGTTAATGAAGGAGTTTTTGGCTAGTTGGAGAACAGACTTGGCATGGTTCCGGGCAGAAATATAAATTGCATGAGATTCTGGTGATGGAAGGCTTAAGTACCTTTTGTGGGCCACCTCTCTATCATGTATAGCACGAGAACAAGCTGTGTTAAACCAAAGTTTAGAAGGTTTAGGACGAGAAAAAGAGTGAGGAATGTACGCCTATATGCCAGACACTATCACCTCTGTTATGCGCTCAGCACACAAAGACGGGTCTCTGACACGGAAGCAGTAGTCATTCCAAGGAAAATCAGCAAAATACCTCCTCAGGTCCCCCCAACTGGCAGAGGCAAAACACGAGAGGACACTTCGCTTAGGGGGATCCTGAGGAGGGATTGGAGTGATAGGACAAGATAGTTATGAGATTGTGATCGGAGGAGCCCAACGGAGAAGAAAGGGTGACAGCATAAGCAGAAGGATTAGAGGTCAGGAAAAGGTCAAGAATGTTGGGCGTATCTCCAAGACGGTCAGGAATGCGAGTAGGGTGTTTTTTATCCAATTGCTCTAGGTCATGGAGGATAGCAAAGTTGTAGGCTAGTTCACCAGGATGGTCAGTGAAGGGAGAGGAAATCCAAAGCTGATGGTGAACATTGAAATCTCCAAGAATGGAGATCTCTGCAAAAGGAAAGAGGGTCAGAATGTGCTCCAGTTTGGAAGTTAAGTAGTCAAAGAATTTCTTATAGTCAGAGGAGTTAGGAGAGAGGTATACAGCACAGATAAATTTATTATGAGAGTGACTCTGTAGTCGTAGCCAGATGGTGGAAAACTCGGAAGATTCAAGAGCGTGGGCACAAGAGCAGGTTAAGTCATTGCGCACATAAACGCAGCATCCAGCTTTGGATCGAAAATGAGGATAGAGAAAGTAGGAGGAAACAGAAAAGAGGCTACTGTCAGTTGCCTCAGACACCTGAGTTTCAGTGAGGAAAAGAAGATGAGCTTTAGAAGAGGAGAGGTGGTGTTCTACAGATTGAAAATTAGATCTTAGACCGCGAATGTTGCAGAAGTTAATGAAGAAAAAGTTGAGGGGGGTGTCAAGACACTTAGGGCCGTCAACAGAAAGGCAGTCCGACCTGGGGACATTTATGGTCCCCTCCCCAGATGGGGATTCCGAGGCTGGTGCAGGAGTCGCCATGATTTATTTTAAAATTTTTGAGTGAAGGGTGTGGGTGTTATTAGGTGCTTGTAGTTTTTTGTGTAGGAAGAGAGTTGTGTGTGTTATTAGGTGCTTGTAGTTTTGTGTGTAGGAAGAGAGTTGTGTGTGGAGGAAGAGAGTTGTCTTTAGAGGGCAGGCTGTGACTGCCCCCTTGTGTTGTGAGACACAAAGGGAAACGTTCAGTGAGGTCACAGCTGGGTTTAATGATAAGTTCACAGCACCCCCTGAACAGTGCTTTAGACCTCACTGGGAGTAATTATCGTTTCGGCAGGTGTCTACTGCCTCCTCCTGGATAATGGTGATAGTTATGATATCTTATATCTGGACTTTAGTAAAGCATTTGACAAGATACCCAATCAAAGGCTCCTGAGAAAGATTAAGGCACACGGGATAAATGGGAAGGTGTTAGGCTGGATAGGGTCATGGCTTGGTAACAGGCGACAGAGAGTGGTAATAAACGGCTTGAAATCCGAGTGAAGTCATGTAATTAGTGGGGTGCCACAGGGATCAGTATTAGGGCCATTGTTATTTCTAATATATATCAATGGCTTGGATAGTTTAATTAGTAGTGATGTTAGTAAATTTGCGGATGACACAAAGATAGGTAGATTAATTAGGTCAGAATCAGATGCCATCACCTTGCAGGCAGACTTAGATAGAATGAATGCATGGACGGATAGATGGCAAATGCAATTTAATATCAATAAATGCAAAGTGCTTAGCGTAGGTAGAGGAAACCCACACAATAGGTACACTTTAAACAACGAAACTCTGATAGGTACAGGATACGAGAAAGATTTAGGAGTTATAGTTAGCTCTGAACTCCGTCTAGGGAAACAATGCATAGAAGGCAGAAACAAGGCAAATAGGGTACTACTATTCATTTTTAGGAGTGTTAAATGTAGAAGGCCGGAAGTAATATTAAAGTTATACTTGGCGCTGGTCAGACCTCATCTAGACTACGCTGTGCAGTTCTGGTCCCCACATTACAGGAAAAATATAGGTCTATTAGAATCAGTACAGAGGAGAATGACTAAAAGGATATAGGGGATGAGGAGTATTCCTTACGAGGCGAGGTTGAAGCTGATAAATTTACATTCTTTAGAGAGACGTAGGTTAAAAGGGAACCTGATAGAAGTCTTTAAGTGGTATAAGGGTTATAACAAGGGAGATGTAAGCAAAATTCTTAGGATCAGCAACCAGGGTAGAACAAGAAATAACGAGTTCAAGCTTAAAAAAAATAGGTTTAGGAAGGAGATAGGAAAAAATTGGTTCTCAAATAGAGTGGTAGATGAGTGGAACGGACTCAGTAATAATGTAGTTAGTGCTAGGACACTAGAGAGCTTTAAGAGAAGATTAGACAAGTTTATGGATGGGGATAACAGATGGAAATAGGTAGGTGTGTTTCATACAGGGACTGCCACGTGTAAGCCTGGTCGCTTCTTGCAGCTTCCCTTATTTCTTATGTTCTTATGTTCTTATGTTGCCTCGATGCAGCCACAACGAGGTGCTTCGCTATATGCAATCACAACGAGATTGTTGCCTCGATGCAGCCACAACGAGATTGCTATCTAGATGCATCCAAAACGAGATTGTTGCCACGATGGAACCACATCGAATTACTCGATCCATCCACAACGAGATATTTGAGACGATGCAGCTACAACGAGATTGTTGCCTCGATGCACCCTCAACGAGCTAGCTGTCTCGATGCAGCCACAACAAGGAGGTTGATTCGATGCAGAAATAACGATATTGTTGCCTCGAGAAAGCCACAACAAACATGCTTGTTCGGTGCAGTTAAACGAGATTATTGCCTTGATACAGCTATAACGAAGGGGTTGGCTCAATGCAGCCATAGTGATTGTTGTCTCGATGCACTTACAAGGAGGTCGTTGGCTCTATGCAGCCACTACGAGATTGGTGGTTAACTATTACAGCCACAATAAGCTTGATGCCTCAATGCAGCCACAACGAGATAAAAGCATCGATGCAGCCACAGTGAAATTCTTGTCTCGAAGCAGCCACAACGAGATTGGTGCCTTCATGCAACCACAATGACATTGATGCCTCGATGCAATCACAACGATTGTTGTCTCGATGTAGCCACTATGAGGGAGTTGTTTAGATGCAGCCATAATGATGGTTTGGGATGGTTGGCTCGATGGAGACTTAATGAGATTGTTGTCTTGATGGGGCCACAAAAAGCTTGCTTGTTGTGGCTCCATCAACAATCGATGTATAAACAATCGATGCATCAACAATCGATGCAACCAAAAAGAGGCAACCTCAACGAGGTTGCATCGAGACAGCAACCTCGTTGTGTCGGCATCCAGGCAACAATCTTGTTGTGGCTGCTTTGAGCCAAACCCCTTGTTGTGGCTTCATCGAGCCAACCCCCTCTTTGTGGCATCGAGGTGCAAGCTCGTTGGAGCTCCAATGAGGCAACAATCTCGTTGTGGCTCCATCGAGTAAACATTCTCGTTGTGGCTGCATCGAGGCAACAATCTCATTGTGACTGCCTCGAGGTACCAGTCTAGTTTTGGCTGCATCGAGCCCATCCCCCTCGATATCGCTGCATCGAAGCAAAAATCTCGTTTGGATTACATCGACCGAACCCCTTTTTTTTTGCCTATATAGACGCAACAATCTCTTTCTGGGTGTATCGAGGTAGCAAGCTCGTTGTGGATGCCTTAAGGCAACAATCTCGTTATGACTTCATCGAGCAAATCCTCTCGTTGTGATTGCATCGAGCCAACATCCTCGTTCTAGCTGCATAGAGGCAACAGTCTCGTTTTGGCTGCATCGAGCCAACTTCTTAGTTGAGAGTGCATCGAAGCAACAACAAAGTTGTTGTTGATTGCTGTCGCGGCAACAATCTCGTTATAGCTGCATCACGGCAACAAGCTAGTTATGGCTTCATCGATGCAACAATTTCGTTTTGGGTGCATCGAGCTAACCCCCTCGTTGTGGCTGCATCGAAGCAACATTTTCTTTTTGGCTTCATTGAGGCAGCAAGCTCGTTTTGGCTGCATTGACGCAACAAACTCGTTGTGGCTGCATCGAGGCAACAATAATCTCATTCTGGCTGCATCAAGCCAACCCCTTAGTTTTGGCTGTATTTGTTCTGGCCGCAACAGGGGGAGGCAGTAGACACCTGCTGAAACGATAATTACTTCCAGTGAGGTCTAAAGCACTGTTCAGGGGGTGCTGTGAACTTATCATTAAACCCAGCTGTGACCTCACTGAACGTTTCCCTTTGTGTCTCACAACACAAGGGGGCAGTCACAGCCTGCCCTCTAAAGACAACTCTCTACCTCCACACAAAACTACAAGCACCTAATAACACACACACCCTTCACTCAAAAATTTTAAAATCATGGCGACTCCTACACCAGCCTCGGAGTCCCCATCTGGGGAGGGGACCATAAATGTCCCCAAGTCGGACTGCCTTTCCGTCGACGATCCTAAGTGTCTTGACACGCCCCTCAACTTTTTCTTAATTAACCTATGCAACATTCGCGGTCTAAGATCTAATTTTCAATCTGTAGAACACCACCTCTCCTCTTCTAAATCTCATCTTCTTTTCCTTACTGAAACTCAGGTGTCTCAGGCAACTGACAGTAGCCCTTTTCTGTTACCTCCTACTTTCTCTATCCTCATTTTCGATCCAAAGCTGGATGCTGCGTTTATGTGCGCAATGACTTAACCTGCTCTGATGCCCACACTCTTGAATCTTCCGAGTTTTCCACGATCTCGCTACGACTACAGAGTCATTCTCATACTAAATTTATCTGTGTTGTATACCTCTCTCCCAACTCCTCTGACTATTAGAAATTCTTTGATTACTTAACTTCGAAAGTGAAGCACATTCTGACCCTCTTCACATTTGCAGAGATCTCCATTCTTGGAGACTTCAATGTTCACCACCAGCTTTGGCTTTCCTCTCCCTTCACTGACCATCCTGGTGAACTAGCCTACAACTTTGCTATCCTCCATGACCTAGAGCAATTGGTGCAATATCACCCTGTCACCCTTTCTTCTCCATTGGGCTCCTCCGATCACAATCTCATATCTTTATCTTGTCTTATCACTCCAATCCCTCCTCAGGATCCCCCTAAGCGAAGGTGCCTCTGGCGTTTTGCTTCTGCTAGTTGGGGGGCCTGAGGAGGTATTTTGCTGATTTTCCTTGGAATGACTACTCCTTCCGTGTCAGAAACCCGTCTTTGTGTGCTGAGCGCATAACAGAGGTGATAGTGTCTGGCATGGAGGCGTACATTCCTCACTCTTTTTCTCGTCCTAAACCTTCTAAACCTTGGTTTAACACAGCTTGTTCTCGTGCTATACATAACAGAGAGATGGCCCACAAAAGGTACTTAAGCCTTCCATCACCAGAATCTCATGCACTTTATATTTCTGCCCGGAACCATGCCAAGTATGTTCTCCAACTAGCCAAAAACTCCTTCATTAACAGAAAATGTCAAAACCTTTCAAGATCTAACTCCCCTCGTGATTTCTGGCATCTAGCCAAAAATATCTCCAATAACTTTGCTTCTTCCTCTTTCCCTCCTCTACTTCAACCTGATCGCCAGTATGGGTTCCGTCAAGGCCACTCTACTGGTGATCTTCTGGCTTTCCTTACTGAGTCTTGGTCATCCTCTTTTAGAGACTTTGGTAAAACTTTTGCTGTTCCCTTGGACATATCAAAAGCTATCTATTAACAGTGGTGTTCCTCAGGGTTCTGTCCTGTCACCCACTCTCTTCTTATTATTCATTAATGATCTTTTAAACCAAACTTCTTGTCCTATCCACTCCTATGCTGATGATACCACCCTGCACTTTTCCACGTCTTTTCATAGACGTCCAACCCTTCAGGAGGTAAACATATCACGCAGGGAAGCCACAGAACGCCTGACTTCTGATCTTTCTAAAATTTCTGATTGGGGCAGAGCAAACTTGGTATTGTTCAATGCCTCAAAAACTCAATTCCTCCATCTATCAACTCGACACAACCTTCCAGACAAATATCCCCTCTTCTTCAATGACACTCAACTATCCTCTCTTCTACACTGAACATTCTCGTCTGTCCTTTACTTATAATCTGAACTGGAAACTTCATATCTCATTTCTAGCTAAAACAGCTTCTACGAAGTTAGGTGTTCTGAGACGTCTCCGCCAGTTTTTCTCACCCCCCCAGCTGCTAACTCTGTACAAGGGCCTTATCCGTCCATGTATGGAGTATGCTTCACATGTCTGGGGGGGGTTCCACTCATACTGCTCTTCTAGACAGGGTGGAATCAAAAGCTTTTCGTCTCATCAACTCCTCTCCTCTAACTGATTGTCTTCAGCCCCTCCCTCACCGCCGCAATGTTGCATATCTAGCTGTCTTCTACCGCTATTTTCATGCCAACTGCTCTTCTGATCTTGTTAACTGCATGCCTCCCCTCCTTCCGCGGCCTCACTGCACAAGACTTTCTTCTTTCTCTCACCCCTAATCTGTCCACCTCTCTAACGCAAGATTTAATCAGTATTCTCAATCATTCATCCCTTTCTCTGGTAAACTCTGGAACTCCCTACCTGCTTCTATATTTCCACCTTCCTATGACTTGAATTCCTTCAAGAGGGAGGTTTCAAGACACTTATCCACCAATTTTTGACCACTGCTTTTACTCTTTTATGGGACTGGCATTTCAGTGGGCATTTTTTTTATTAGATTTTTGTTGCCCTTGGCCAGTATCCTTCCTACATAAAAAAAAAAAAAGAAACGTACTCGTTGTAGCTGCATCGGGGTAGCAAGCTCGTTCTGGTTGCATCAGGGGAGCAAGCTCGTTACGGCTGCATCGAAGAGCAATATCGTTGTGGCTAGATCAAGCCAACCCCTTCGTTGTGGCTGCATCGAGGAAGCAAGCTCGTTTTGTCTGCATCGAGGAAAGAATCTTTGTGGCTACATCGAGGCAACAATCTCCTTGTGGCTGTATTGAGGCAGCAAGTTAGTTGTGGTTACATCGAAGCTACAGTGTCATTGTGGCTGCATCGAGCAAACCTCTTCGTTGTGGCTCCATCAAGGCATCAATCTCGTTGTGGCTCCATCGAGCCACAACATGGGGCAACATTCTTGTTGTCACTGGATCGAGGCAACAACTTCGTTATGGATGCATCGATGGAATGATCTTGTTTTTGGTGCCAACAATTTCGTTGTGGTTGCATTGCGCCAGCCTCTTTGTTGTGGCTGCATCGAGGCAAAAAACTCGTTGTAGCTCCATTGCGGCACCAAGCTTGTTGTGACTACATTGAGGCAACAATCTCATTTTGGCTGCATCGAGCCAAGCCCTTCCTTGTGGCTGCATCGAGGCAGCAAATTCGTTGTGGCTGCATCGAGGCAACAATCTCGTTGTAGCTGCATCGAGGCAGCAAGCTCGTTGTGGATGCATCGAGGCAACAATGTTCTTGTGGCTGCATCCAACCAACCACTTTGTTAGTCCTGCATCGAGGCAACAATCTTCTTGTGGCTGCATCAAAGCAGCAAGCTCGTTGCGGCTACCTCAAGGCAACAATATCGTTGTTGCTGCACCAATCCAACCCCCTCGTTGTGGCTGCATCGAGGTAACAATCTCGTTGTTGCTGCATCGAACCAAACCCCCTTGTTGTGACATCAAGGCAACTCTTTGTGGGTGCATCGAGGCAACAATCTCGTTGTGAATTGAGGCAGCAGGCTTGTCGAGGCTAAATCGACGCAAAAATAACGTCAAGACAAACCCCCCTCGTTGTGGGTGCATGGAGGAAATAATTTATTTGCGGCTGCTTCGATGCAACAATTTCATTTTTGGCTGTATGGAGACAACAATCTTGTTTTATCTGCATCGAGACATCAGTCTCGTTGTGTCTGCATCCAGGCAACAATCTCGTTGTGATTGCATCGAGACAACCCTCTCGTTGTTGCTGCATCGAGGCAACAATCTTGTTGTGGCTTCATCGTACCAACCTTTTTGTTCTGGTTGCTGACAATTACGTTGTAGCTATATCGGGGCATCAAAATCGTTGTAGCTGCATCGAGGCAACAATCTCGTTTTAGCTGCATCGAGCCAAGCCCCTCGTTCTGGCTGCATCGAGACAACATTCTCGTTGTGGCTGCATCGAGGCATTAAACTCTTTTTGGCTGCATTGAGGCAACAATCTCCTGGTGGCTGCTTTGAAGCAACAATCTCGTTGTGGCTCGTTGTGGCTCGTTGTTTGTGAGTGCGCCAGACACCAAAACGCTAAAAAGCATAAAAATCACCCCATATAGTGAAACAAGACATTATCAAAAACGTGTCTTTTGAATGTTTTTTTTTATTTATTTACATACAAAAACGAAAAAAAACGCCTGCAAAAACCCTTTAAGGAGAAACAGAATAACATTACGAAAAACACGTATTTTGAATGTTTTTTTGAGCTTGTTACGTTGTAAAACACCAAAAGACATGAAAATTGCCCTATATGGGGAAACGAAAAGACATTTTGAGAAACATGTATTGTGTGCTTTTGGGTTTCTTATGTAAGATATACATGGAAATTACCCTATATATCAAAAATAGAAGACATTATGAGAAACATGTATTATCAGGGTTTTTGAGTTTCTTAAGCATCAAAATGCTAAAACGCAAGAATAGCATTCTATATAGAGAAACAGAACAACATTGCCAAAAACGTGTAATTTGAGTGCTTTCACATTGTTAAGTACCAAAATGCCAAAATGCATGGAAAGCTCATTATATGGGAAACGACATTACAAGAAATGTATTTTTGTGCATGTTGGGCACCAAAACGCGAAAAAGCTTAGAAATTACTTTATATGGGAATACAAAGCAACGTTATAAACATCGAGTTTTTTCAGTGCTTTTCATCTTCGAAAACACCCTTAATGAAGGCAGAATAACATCACCAAACCAAAGAAAAGTATTTTGATTATTTTTGAGCTTGTTACGTATAAAAACGCCAAAATGCATGCATATTATCCTATATGGAAAAACGAAATGATGTTACGATAAGGTTTATTATGTGTTTTTTAGCTTAGGTACTAAAACGCTAAAAAGGATGAATTGCACGCGTGGAGAAGCAGAACAATATTAAAAAAAAAAAAAAAACATATATATTCCAAAAACGTGTCTTTTAAGTTTTTATGAACATATTAGGCACTAAAACATATGGGAAAACACCCTATACTGAAAAAAAAAGATTACAAAAACTTTTCTTTCAGTGTTTTTTCAGCTACTTACGTAACAAAACAAAAAAAAATGCATACAAATCACACTAGAGAGAAAGAAAATAAAATTTTGAATTTCTTTGAGCTTGTTTCGTAGTAAAACGCCAAAATGAATATGAAGTATCCTATATGGGGAAAGCAAAATACATTACGAAAAAAATCCAGTATATGTGATTTTTTGGTTTTTAGGTATGATATCTCTAAAACGCACAAATAGCACAAAAACATATACTCGTATTTTGACCGAATTTCACATAGCTAGTACCAAAACACCTAAAAGCACACAAACCCTCCTACATTAGGAAAAGGAGACAGCATTACCAGGAAAGTGTCTTTTGAGTGTTTTTGAGCTAAAAAAAAAAAAAGAGAGCGTTTTTTAACTTCTTACGTACCAAAACTCTCAAACGCATGCAAAACATACTTTAAGGAAAAACAGAATAACTTTACTAAAAACAAATATTTTGATCGTTTTTTTTTCTCAATTTGTTACAAAGAAAATGCCAAAATGCATGCAAAGTACCCTATATGTGGAAACGGAAAGACTTTACGAGAAACGTGTATTATGAGTATTTATTTTGAGCTTCTTAGGCACCAAAATGCTAAAAGGCACGAATAGTGATATATATGGAGAACCATAAAGACATTACCAAAAAACGTGTACTCTGAGTGTATTTCAGATTTGAAAACACCAAAAATGCAAAAAAGCATATGAGGAAAGAAAACGAGATTTCTAGACACCTCAGCACCAAAACGATAAAAAGCATATAAAGCACCTTAAATAGAAAACAAAACAATATATCCAAAAGTGTTTCCTTTAGTGTTTTTGAGATACGTACCGAAACGCAGACATACATGTAAAAAATGCTTTATGGAGAGACAGTATATTCATACTAAAAACGGATATAGGGAAAGAAAACGAGATATCCAGACACGTGTATTTTCAGTGTTTATGGGCGTCCCTGTTACCAAAATTACAATATATATATATATATATATATATATATATATATATATATATATATATATATATATATATATATATATATATATATATATATATATATATATATATATATATATATATATATATATATATATATATATATATATATATATATATATATATATATATATATATATATATATATATATATATATATATATATATATATATATATATATATATATATATATATATATATATATATATATATATATATATATATATATATATATATATATATATATATATATATATATATATATATATTGTAATTTTGGTAACATATATATATATATATATATATATATATATATATATATATATATATATATATATATATATATATATATATATATATATATATATATATATATATATATATATATATATATATATATATATATATATATATATATATATATATATATATATATATATATATATATATATATATATATATACGAGTATATATATATGTAAATCCTCAAACTACCGTCCTATTGCTTTAATTTCCTGCCTATCTAAAGTTTCTTAATCTATCCTCAACAGAAAGATTCTTAAACATATATCACTTCAAAAACTTGTATCTGATCGCCAGTATGGGTTCAATAAAGGCCGCTCTACCGATAATCTTCTGGCTTTCCTTGCTAAGCCTTAGTCATCCTTTTTTTAGAGATTTCGCTGTTGCCTTAGACAAATCAAATGCTCTTCATTGAATCTGGCACAAAGCTTTGATTTCCAAACTACCCTCGTACGGCTTCTATCCTTCTCTGTGTAACTTCATCTCAAGTTTCCTTTCTGACCGATCTAGTGGTGCTGTGGTAGACGGTCGCTCCTGGTTTTCTAAATCTATTAACAGTGGTGTTCCTCAGGGTTCTGTCCTGTCACCCACTGTCTTCTTATTATTCATCAAGGACACTCTAAACCAAACTTCTTGTCGTATCCACTCCTACGCTGATACGCTCCTACGCTATGATACCATCCTGCACTTTTGCATGTCTTTTCATAGACGTTCAACACTTCAGGAAGTGAATATTTCACGAAGGGAAGACACAGAACGCCTGACTTCTGATCTTTCTAAAATTTATGATTTGGGCAGATCAAAATTGTTATTGTTCAATGCCTCAAAAACTCAATTCCTCCATCTATCAACTCGACACTGCCTTCCAGACAACTATCTCCTCTTCTTCAATGACACACAACTGCCCCACTCTTCTACACTAAGCATCCTCGGTTTGTCCTTTATTTATAATCTGAACTGGAAACTTCTCATCTCTAGCTAAAACAGTTTCTATGAAGTTAGATGTTCTGAGACGTCTTCACCAGTTTTTCTCAGCCCTGAACTGCTAACTCTGTAGAAAGGCCTTATCCTTTTATGTATGGAGTATGCTTCAAATGTCTGCGGGGATTCCTCTCATAACGCTCTTCTAGACAGCGTGGACCTTTTCGTCTCATCAACTGCTCTCTCCTAACTGACTCTTCAGCCTCTCTCTAATCGCCGCAATGTTGCATCTCTAGCTGTCTTCTATCGCTATTTTCATGGTAACTGGTCTTCTGATCTTGCTAACTGCATGCCTCCCCTCCTCCCGCGACCTCGCTGCACAAGACTTTTTTTCTTTCTCTTACCCCTCTTCTGTGCATCTCTCTAATGCAAGAGTTAACCAGTATTCTCAATCATTCATCCCTTTCTCTGGTAAACTCTGGAACTCCCTGCCTGCTTCTGTCTTTCCAATGACTTGAATTCCTGCAAGAGAAGGGTTTCAAGACACTTATCTTCCAATTTTTGACTACCGCTTTGGACATTTTTTCTGGGACTGGCATCTCAGTGGGCTATTTTTTTTTGGGGGGGGAATTTTTGTTGCCCTTGGCCGGTGTCCCTCCTACATCAAAAAAAAAAAGGTCAGTGTGGAAGAGAGGGAGAAATAAACCCTGAATCACTCAAAAGTTTTAGCATAGGTTTGAGCGAAGAGTTAAGCTTCAGAGGTAGATGCAATAGCATTTGTGTCATCTGGTTGAAATAAAGGAGGGAAAGAGGAAGCAAAATTATTGCAGATTTTTGGGGGACTAGGTGCCAAAAGTCACGAGGGGAGTTATATAAGAAAAGATTTTTGACACTTTCTATTAATAAAGGAGTTTTGGCTAGTTGGAGAACAGACCTGGTATGGTTCCGGGCATAAATATAAAGTGCATGAGATTCTGGTGATGGATGGCTCAAATACCTCTTGTGGGCCACCTCTCTATCATCTATAGCACAAGAGGAGGGTGTGTTAAACCAAAGTTCGGAAGGTTTAGGTCGAGAAAAAGAGTGAGAAATGTACGCCTCCATGCCAGACACTATCACCTTTGTTATGCGCCCGGTAAACAGACATGGGTCTCTGACACGGAAGCAGTACTCATTCCAAGAAAAATCAGCAAAATAACTCCTTAGGTCCCCAAACTAAGAGGTAAACGACAGAAGCACCTCCCCTCAGGGGATCCTGAGGAGAGAGAGATTGGAGCAACAGGACAAGATACAGATATGAGATTGTCATCTAAGGAGCCCAACGGAGAAGAAAGGGTGACAGCATAAGCAGAATCAGAGGTTAGGAAAAAGCCAAAAATGTTGGGAGTATCTCCAAAACGGTCACGAATAAGAGAAGAGTGTTGCACCAATTACTCTAGGTCATGGAGGACAGCAAAGTTGAAGGGTATCTCACCAGGATGGTCAGTGGAGAGAGAGGAAAGCCAAAGCTGGTGGTGGCCATTGAAGTCTCCAAAAATGGAGATCTCCGCAAAAGGGAAGAGAGTCAGAATGTGCTCCACTCTGGAAGCTAAGTAGTCAAAGAATTTCTTGTAGTCAGAGGAGTTAGGTATACAGCACAGATAAATTTAGTTTGAGAGTGACTATACAGTCGTAGCCAGATGGTGGAAAACTCGGAAGATTCAAGAGCGAAGGCACGAGAGCGAAGGAGAGCGATTCAAGAACGAAGGCACGCAATATCCAGCTTTGGATTGAAAATGAAGGAAAGAAGAGAAAGTAGGAGGAAACAGAAAAGGGGCTACTGTCAGTTGCCTCAGACATCTGAGGTTTAGAAGAGGAGAGGTGGTGTTCTACAGATTGAAAATTAGATCTAAGACCGCAAATGTTACAGAAGTTTATGAAGAAAAAAGTTGAGGGGGGTGGGTGTCAAGACACTTAGAGTCGATACCAGAAGAACAGTCCGACCTGGGAACATTTGTGGTCCCCTCCCCAAGTGAGGACTCCGAGGCTGGTGTAGTAGGAGGAGGCAAGTAGACACCTGCCGAAACGATAATTACTCCCAGTGAGGTCTAAAGCACTGTTCAGGGGATGCTGTGAACTTATCATTAAACCCAGCTGTGACCTCACTGAACGTTTCCCTTTGTGTCTCACAACACAAGGGGGCAGTCACAGCCTCCCCTCTAAAGACAACTCTCTTCCTACACACAAAACTACAAGCACCTAATAACACACACACCCTTCACTCAAAAATTTTAAAATCATGGCGACTCCTACACCAGCCTCGGAGTCCCCATTTGGGAATAAGACCATAAATGTCCCCAGGTCGGACTGCCTTTCTGTCGACGACCCTAAGTGTCTTGACACCCCCTCAACTTTTTCTTCATTAACTTCTGCAATATTCGCGGTCTAAGATCTAATTTTCAATCTGTAGAACACCACCTCTCCACTTCTAAACCTCATGTTCTTTTCATCACTGAAACTCAGGTGTCTGAGGCAACTGACAGTAGCCCCTTTTCTGTTCCCTCCTACTTTCTCTATCCTCATTTTCGATCCAAAGCTGGATGCTGCGTTTATGTGCGCAATGACTTAACCTGCTCTCGTGCCCACGCTCTTGAATCTTCCGAGTTTTCCACCATCTCGCTACGACTACAGAGTCACTCTCATACTAAATTTATGTGTGCTGTATACCTCTCTCCTAACTCCTCTGACTATAAGAAATTCTTTGATTACTTAACTTCCAAAGTGGAGCACATTCTGACCCTCTTCACTTTTGCAGAGATCTCCATTCTTGGAGACTTCAATGTTCACCACCAGCTTTGGCTTTCCTCTCCATTCACTGACCATCCTGGTGAACTAGCCTACAACTTTGCTATCCTCCATGACCTAGAGCAATTGGTGCAACACTCTACTCGTATTCCTGACCGTCTTGGAGATACGCCCAACGTTCTTGACCTTTTCCTGACCTCTAATCCTTCTGCTTATGCTGTCACCCTTTCTTCTCCGTTGCACTCCTCCGATCACAATTTCATACCTTTATCTTGTCCTATCACTCCAATCCCTCCTCAGGATCCCCCTAAGCGAAGGTGCCTCTGGCGTTTTGCCTCTGCTAGTTGGGGGAACCTGAGGAGGTATTTTGCTGATTTTCCTTGGAATGACTACTGCTTCCGTGTCAGAGACCCGTCTTTGTGTGCTGAGCGCATAACAGAGGTGATAGTGTCTGGCATGGAGGCGTACATTCCTCACTCTTTTTCTCGTCCTAAACCTTCTAAACCTTGGTTTAACACAGCTTGTTCTCGTGCTATACATGATAGAGAGATGGCCCACAAACGGTACTTAAGCCTTCCATCACCAGAATCTCACGCACTTTATATTTCTGCCCGGAACCATGCCAAGCCTGTTCTCCATCTAGCCAAAAACTCTTTCATTACCAGAAAATGTCAACACCTTTCAAAATCTAACTCCCCTCGTGATTTCTGGCATCTAGCCAAAAATATCTCCAGTAACTTTACTTCTTCTTCTTTCCCTCCTCTACTTCAACCAGATGGCACCACTGCTATCACATCTATTTCTAAGGCTGAACTCTTTGCTCAAACCTTTGCTAAAAACTCTACCTTGGACGATTCTGGGCTTGTTCCTCCCTCTCCTCCACCCTCTGACTACTTCATGCCACCTATTAAAATTCTTCGCAGTGTTGTTTTCCATGCCCTCGCTGGCCTAAAACCTCGGAAGGCTTATGGACCTGATGGGGTCCCTCCTATTGTTCTCCGAAACTGAGCCTCCGTGTTTGCACCTTGCCTAGTCAAACTCTGTCAACATCTACCTTTCCTTTATGCTGGAAGTTTGCCTATATTCAACCTGTTCCTAAAAAGGATGACCGTTCTAATCCCTCAAACTACCGTCCTATTGCTTTAATTTCCTGCCTATCTAAAGTTTTTGAATCTATCCTCAACAGGAAGATTCTTAAACATCTGTCACTTCACAACCTTCTATCTGATCGCCAGTGTGGGTTCCGTCAAGGCAGCTCTACTGGTGATCTTCTGGCTTTCCTTACTGAGTCTTGGTCATCCTCTTTTAGAGATTTTGGTGAAACTTTTGCTGTTGCCTTGGACATATCAAAAGCTTTTCATAGAGTCTGGCACAAAGCTTTGATTTCCAAACTACCCTCCTACGGTTTCTATCCTTCTCTCTGTAACTTCATCTCAAGTTTCGTTTCTGACCGTTCGATTGCTGCTGTGGTAGACGGTCACTGTTCTTCTCCTAAATCCATTAACAGTGGTGTTCCTCAGGGTTCTGTCCTGTCACCCACTCTCTTCTTATTCATTAATGATCTTCTAAACCAAACTTCTTGTCCTATCCACTCCTACGCTGATGATACCACCCTGCACTTTTCCACGTCTTTTCATAGACGTCCAACCCTTCAGGAGATAAACATATCACGCAGGGAAGCCACAGAACGCCTGACTTCTGATCTTTCTAAAATTTCTGATTGGGGCAGAGCAAACTTGGTATTGTTCAATGCCTCAAAAACTCAATTCCTCCATCTATCAACTCGACACAACCTTCCAGACAACTATCCCCTCTTCTTCAATGACACTCAACTGTCCCCTCTTTTACACTGAACATCCTCGGTCTGTCCTTTACTAATAATCTGAACTGGAAATTTCACATCTCATCTCTAGCTAAAACAGCTTCTATGAAGTTTGATGTTCTGAGACGTCTCCGCCAGTTTTTCTCACCCCCCCTAAGCTGCTAACTCTGTACAAGGGCCTTATCCGTCCATGTATGGAATATGCTTCACATGTCTGGGGGGGTTCCACTCATACTGCTCTTCTAGACAGGGTGGAACCAAAAGCTTTTCGTCTCATCAACTCCTCTCCTCTAACTGACTGTCTTCAGCCTCTCTCTCACCGCCGCAATGTTGCATATCTAGCTGTCTTCTATCGCTATTTTTCATGCTAACTGCTCTTCTGATCTTGCTAACTGCATGCCTCCCCTCCTTCCGCGACCTCGCTGCACAAGACTTTCTTCTTTCTCTCACCCCTTTTTTGTCCACCTCTCTAAAGCAAGAGTTAACCAGTATTCTCAATCATTCATCCCTTTTTCTGGTAAACTCCCAGCCTGCTTCTGTGTTTCCACCTTCCTATGACTTGAATTCCTTCCAGATGGAGGTTTCAAGACACTTATCCATCAATTTTTGACCACTGCTTTGACCCTTTTATGGAATCGGCATTTCAGTGGGCATTTTTTTTATTAGATTTTTGTTGCCCATGACCAGTGTCCTTCCTACATAAAAAAAAATAAAAATAAAAAAAAGAGTCGCTATGATAATTTTGAATTTTAACTGAACGGTGTATGTGTAATTAGGTGCTTGTAGTTA
>NC_087161.1:15415773-15428273 GCF_035594125.1 Scylla paramamosain
ATCAACAAGATCAAAAGCCTTTTTGAAGTCCACAAAAGCAACAGCTAGAGAGGTGTTTCGCTTGTCCAGGTGGCTGTGGATGAATTCAAGGAAGCTGGTCAGGTAATGGGAGGTGGAGGTGGCTTTAATATTTCCAAACTGTCTGATATCCACGGTATTACAAATTTTGGTGTAGGCCCAGTCATATACAAAATCTTCACAAATAAGGCTAGGGATGGGGGTGATAGAGACTGGTCTGAGGTCATTGAGTGACTGTGGACTGGAGGTTTTGGGGATGGGGGTGACGTAAGATGTCTTCCAGTCCTCGGGGCAAGAGTGTTGGGAGAGTGAAGCGTTTATTAATTGAGCATAGCGGTGTTGCTAGCTCTACAGCAAATTCCTTGTAAATTTTTATAGGAAGGTCAGTGGGTGTGGTGGATCTTGGTTTGAATTTGAGTATTCTCTTAAAAACATCCACCGCCTGGACACTGGGGGGATGAGAGGGGGCCGGAAGATAGGCAGGAAGCAGAGTGGTGTGGAGGGGAGGAAAGGTTTGACAGATAGCAGCAAAGTGATCGTTCATCTCCTGAGCCGCGAGAGTAGCAGGAAGGTGTGAGGTGCAAGGAAGAGACGAAGTGTGCTTTTGTAGGCCACACAAAGCTTTGATCTTAACGTACCACTGTCTGTTGTTGGTCAGCTTGAGGTGGTGTATCTTGTCTGGGTAATAGTTTGCCTTTGCATTCTTAATCTCCCTGATTACTCTGTTTCTTAGTTTCCTGTAAAGGACCGGGCAGGAGTGGAACGCCCAGGTCCGCTGACGCATGAGTCTTTTAATGCGGGGTGTCATCCAGGGAGCATCAGAAGGGTGCGTTGTGACGCTCTTGGTTGGGAAGTAGTGGTGGAAGGCCTCTGTGGTGGTGGTGACGTAATTCTGCCATTTTAAGTGGACGTCCTCCACATCCAGCACCTCGGTCCACGGGTTGTTGTGTCCACCCACTGCCCAAACTCCCTCATGGCTGAGTCAGGCATGGGGCGGTGGGTCCTGGTGACGGCTGACCGGGGGGTCGAGGTGGTGGGTGTGGGTGACCACAGTATGGAGAGGTGGGTGCTCCGTCCCATGGGAGGCAGCGGTTTGGGGGGCGAGTACTGCTGGCCCAGGTCTGTCAGTATAAGGTCGAGGATGGCTTGCTGGTGGGTGGGGAAGTCCACGACCTGGGTGAGGTGTAGCTGGTGTAGAATATCGTTGATATCTAATCTGTTAAAGTCCCCACAGATGACCAGTTTGGCGGCAGGATACTTCACCCTCAGGGCATCAGCAGTGTCGATGATGTGAGTGGTGAGTAACTGTGCTGTGGCGGCTCGTGGAGGGTGGTACACGACGCACACGATGATGGAGGCCGTGTTGCTGGGATGGCAGGGGGGCGTGACTCTCACCCACAGGGCCTCTACACCGGCCGGAATATCGACAGGGAGGTGTGAGGGGCTGAGGGAAGAGCGGCAGAAAACGGCCACTCCACCACCCCTGCGTCCTGACCGCAGGTGATGGTAGAGCTGGTAGCCCTGCATTGAGCACACCTCAGGAACAATCTGCCACGCCTCAGTAACCGCCACAATGTCTGCACAAGTAGAACTCACCGTCACGATTAATTCGTCCATTTTGTTGGCTAAAGATGTTGCATTGAATAAGAGGAGGGAGGGTAAACTGTACCAAATCCGAGGTACTTCAATGTGCCTGTATTCCTTCTTCCCTACCCTGCAGGTCAACTCTGGCACTTGAGGTCACAACCTTGATGGGACGCACTTGTTTCCCTCCCCTCGACCCGCGGTTCCGAAATAGTTTCAGGGTCTTAAGGCACTTTATCACTTTGGGCGGCGGGTAACCTGATCCTCGCCTGCGACGTAGGAGGTAGTTGCGTTCGTACGTTTGCACTGGAGCACCCATTGTTCTTTATGTGTCACCACTCACTCACTAAATGTGTTCACAAGTACAGGAGTTTCACCAGGGCGAGCCTAAAACTAAAAGCTAAGAGTTGAAAACAGAAACAAAAACAAAACTAAGGTCGCTATTACTAGTGGTAGGGGAAGGCCAACAAGCTGGCCGAGGCTGTCCGAGAGCGCCAAGGGTCACACGTCCTGCCCGTGTGAGGTCAGAACAGTGTGTGTGTGTGTGTGTGTGTGTGTGTGTGTGTGTGTGTGTGTGTGTGTGTGTGTGTGTGTGTGTGTGTGTGTGTGTGTGTGTGTGTGTGTGTGTGTGTGCTCACGAAATATATATATATATATATATATATATATATATATATATATATATATATATATATATATATATATATATATATATATATACTGTATAAAAGAAATACAACGGCATCTATTACACTTAATGAACATGTATTATTATGTATTATCAATAATTCAGGTTACGATTTTGGGGTCCAGGTTTTGTGGAAATATAATGTCCTCGACAGTAGTGCTCGCTGTTTTTCTTTTTTTTTATATATACTCTTATTCTTTTATTTCTTCTCTCTCTCTCTCTCTCTCTCTCTCTCTCTCTCTCTCTCTCTCTCTCTCTCTCTCTCTCTCTCTCTCTCTCTCTCTCTCTCTCTCTCTCTCTTAATCCCACAGCCAGATGGAGCGGGTTGTGGCCTCATCACGTGCCGTACTCACGTTTATGTGAGTCAAAACAGCATAGTGGCCTGAGCTGCCCATAGGCCCAAGCTTATGGCAGACAACAACCCCGTATATTTCTCTTTTTTCCTTTTTTTTGTTTTTTAGTATTTAAACATTGTAGATAATTGTATAATTATAAATGTAAATGTTATTTTTTTTATTACTGTATATAGTAATATTTAAGGTCTTTCAGATAGGGCACGAGGCAAAGTGACCCTTAAGACCTGTGGGTTAGGTATATACTGGTGTTTAACAAAAAAGAAAGAATGAGAGAGAGAGAGAGAGAGAGAGAGAGAGAGAGAGAGAGAGAGAGAGAGAGAGAGAGAGAGAGAGAGAGAGAGAGAGAGAATGAGAGCGAGAATGAGAGAGATAATAAGAGAGAGAGAGAGAGAGAGAGAGAGAGAGAGAGAGAGAGAGAGAGAGAGAGAGAGAGAGAGAGAGAGAGAGAGAGAGAGAGAGAATGAGAGAGAGAGAGAATGAGAGATAATAAGAGAGAGAGAGAGAGAGAGAGAGAGAGAGAGAGAGAGAGAGAGAGAGAGAGAGAGAGAGAGAGAGAGAGAATGAGAGAGAGAGAGAATGAGAGAGAGAGAGAATGAGAGAGATAATAAGAGAGAGAGAGAGAGAGAGAGAGAGAGAGAGAGAGAGAGAGAGAGAGAGAGAGAGAGAGAGAGAATGAGAGAGAGAAAGAGAATGAAAGAGAGAGAAAGAGAATGAGAGAGAGAAAGAAAATAAGAGAGAGAGAGAGAGAGAGAGAGAGAGAGAGAGAGAGAGAGAGAGAGAGAGAGAGAGAGAGAGAGAGAGATGGCAGATGGCAGATGGCTGCTGCCATCTGCCAACACCTGAGCGAGAACCACCTCCTCTCAGACAGGCAGTTTGGCTTCAGGCCTGGCAAATCCACAGCAGACCTCCTCCTCTTCCTCTCCAAGGACTGGCAAGACGCCCTGGAAGAAGGCCTGGACACCCTTGTGGTGGCCCTGGACATTGCTGGGGGCTTTGGACAGGGTCTGGCACGCGGGGCTCATTGAAAAGCTTCGCGCCAAGGGTGTGCAAGGTGACCTGTTAATGCTGCTAGAAGATTACCTCCAGAGTAGGACCATTCAGGTAGTAGTCAACGGGCAGTCATCAAGACCTTCACCTGTCCGGGCCTCAGTTCCACAAGGCTCTGTCTTGGGCCCAGTCCTATGGAACATATACATCGACGACCTCCTCCGGCAGCTGTCATCTGTGGCAGCATACGCCGACGACTGCACAATTCTCCCGCTCCTACTGCCGCCTCGACAGTCAGCGTGCTGTCACTGAGCTGAACAGGCAGCTCGAACTGGTGGAGCAGTGGGGAAAGATGTGGCAGGTTAACTTCGCTCCTGAGAAGACGCAGGCGATGGTCATCTCGCGGTCCCCAGGTGCTTCACACGCAGTCTCAGGACAGCAGCGTTTTGGAGGCAAGAGCCTGCCACTTCAGGATTATATCAAGATCCTGGTGCGTGTCAGACCGTGCCTACGCTTCGATCACCACATCAGTGTCGTCGCCCGCCAGACCTCTCTCCGAGTCTCTGCCCTGCGTAGGATGGCGAACACCCCCGACCCACGGGGCATCCTCACGCTATGCCAGGCACAGATACGCCCATGTATGGAGTACGGTGCCCTGTCCTGGATGTCGAGTGCCGCCACCCACATGCACTGAGACTGGATGCTGTGCAGTATGAGCCCCGCGCTTGGTGGCCACCGATGAGGACCAACAGCACTCCACCACCAGTAACGTCACTGGAGCACAAGCCGGGACGTGTCGGCACCAGTGGTGTGCCACAAAATCCTCAGGTGCAAGAGGGTCCCTCACCTTGACCCCCTGAGGCTGCTGTCACACACAGTACAGAGGTGCACCAGAGCTGCAGCCAGTATCGACGAGCTAGTGAAGGTGCCTCGATCTCGCTCTAGCCAATTGGGCAAAATTTACACAGCCAGGACTTCGCGGCTGTGGAACATGTTCATTATGGCCACGCCCCAAGTGCAGGACATGTCCACGCACCAGGTGAAGTTGGCAGCCCACAGCTGGCGTAGCACGCACCTGTCCCCACTGGCACTTTAAATTTTTATTATTTTATTGTATTAACATTATAATCTTTATGTTAAGCATGTATAGTGTTATTCCTGTGAAAATACTATCATAGGCTTTTTAAATAATTCCACACTCAACGTGGAATTTTAAGCCTTTCTGTAAATATTTGTTTAAAAAAAAAAAAGAGAGAGAATGAGATTGAGAAAAATGAGAGAATGAGAGAGAGAAGAGACAGAGAGAGAGAGAGAGAGAGAGAGAGAGAGAGAGAGAGAGAGAGAGAGAGAGAGAGAGAGAAAGAGAGAGAAAGAGAGAGAATGAGAGAGAGAGAGAGAGAGAGAGAGAATGAGAGAGAGAGAGAGAGAGAGAGAGAGAGAGAGAGAGAGAGAGAGAGAGAGAGAGAGAATGAGAGAGAGAGAGAATGAGAGAGAGAGAGAGAGAGAGAGAGAGAGAGAGAGAGAGAGAGAGAGAGAGAGAGAGAGAGAGAGAGAGAGAGAGCCTCAGGACACACATCCGAGGTGTGTTACAGCCGCACTGCTGATATAAGGCAGGAAGCGATTCTCAGAAGGGTCCTGACAGAAGGATGGAGAAAAGAGTTAAATCCTCAACCTCAGCTGCCCTTTCGAGACTCCCCTCTCCACCCTTGCCCACCATCATGGCAACAACAACCCAGGCAACACCACGACTGGAGCCCACTTCATGTGGCAGGGAAGGCAGTAACGCGCCTCCCCCTGCCAAGGTAGCCCCAAGTCAAACCAGCGCCAAGAAAAACAAAAGACTGGCCACCTCAGCCGACACCTGACTGTTGTGTCGGCGAACGTGAGGGGTCTTCGCACCTCAACCTTGGTGACCCCACCCACAACTTTGTTCCTCCGACACAACACGGACATTGTTGCCGTCAAGGAAACGTGGCTCAGTGGTGAGGTGGAGCCGACGTTTGGCAACATCCCGGGGTTACACAAAGTGGGTGAGGAAGGACCGTGAGCATAGAGTGGGCGGAGGTGTGGCTGCCTGCTTCAGACACGGCCCCCAAACTCAAAAAATTGACGTCGTGCTGCCTGGAAGGAATGGAGGCGCTGTTCTTCAGAGTGGTGATAAATGACAGCACAAGGACTCCTCCTCTGTGTCATGTACCGTCCCCCAAGGCAAGGACGTTCAGCGTTGGATTTTCTTGACGGAGTGAACCGTACACTATGCTACAGCGGCACAAGTGTTCCCACGTCATGATTCTGGGGGATCTAAACTTCCACTTGGAGCAGGATGCCTTTAACAGCCTCCTGATGGTGCAGGGTCTGACGAAACCACGTGTCCTTCCCTACACATGAGAGGGGAGGGTCGCTGGACCCTGTGCTAACAGATCTCCCTGACTCCAGCATCGTCTGCCATCAACTGGGGACGGTGGGCACCTCCGACCACCATGCCGTGCTGGCACGCGTCAAGCTGGATATAGCGAGGGAGTGCAGCCCCGCGCACTATCTGGTTGTGGGAGCAGGCTGACTGGGCATCCCTGAGACACGACATCGTTCGCTTGAACTGGGACGCCCTACTGATAAGGAACGCGGAGGAAAAGGCTCCGTGCTCTCACCACCAAGCTCCTTGCCCTCCAGCAGCAACACGTCCCCAGCAGAAGGTACCTCGTTAGGCCTAGTGACCCTGCTTGGTTTGGTTACCGATGCCGAGCGGCCGCTGAGGCTAAACACGAAGCCTGGGTGAGGTACAAACGACGTCCAACACACTACAACTGGGCCCAACATCGTGTGGCGTGTAGACGGGTGACAGCTACCTGCAGGTGGGCGAGACGACAGCAGCGAGAGGACATAAGGCGAAAGCTTTGTGGCTCAGGGGTTGGCCACAAGACCTGGTGGAGGTTTGTCAAGGAGCAGCAAGGAACAGGTCCGCCGCGACACTGTTCCTCCACTAACAAGGCTGGACGGGACAACAGCCACCAGCAGTGAGGACAAGGCTTCTCTACTCGCTGAGTTTTTCGCAGAGAAGATGTCAGTCACTGATCCGGGTAGACGTCCACCTCACCTCCCTCAGGAAACAGACCACACCGTCGCCGATGTTCAGGTGACACGTGAACAGGTGGAGCGGCTAATGAGGGAAGTAGAGGAGAACAAAGCCACCGGCCCGGACGACATCAGCTCCGCGGCTCCTCAAACGTTGCGCCAGTGAGCTGTCAGGTCCTCTCACCAGCGTCTTCAGGGCCTGCCTGATGGAGCACAGATGGCCCTCTATATGGAAGCTGAGGCGCGAGTGGTACCAGCCCACACAAGAAGAACTCAAAGTCTGAGCCCAGCAACTACAGACCCATCTCTTGCTGCTCTCCGCAGGGCAAGATTGCTGGAGCAGCTAGTGGCAGGTGTCATCTGTCATCACCTGAGTGAGCACCGCCTCCTCTCAGACAGACAGTTCGGCTTCCTGGCCTGGCCGCTCAACAGCGGACCTCCTCACCCTCCTCTCCCTGGGTTGGCAGGATGCCCTGGACTAAGGTCTGGATACTCTTGTGGTGGCCCTGGACATTGCTGGGGCCTTTGATAGGGTCTGGCACGCGGGGCTTGTAAAAAAGCTTTGAGCTAAGGGTATCCAGGGCAACCTCCTTGCACTGCTCGAGGACTACCTTCAGGGGAGAACCCTCCGGGTAGTCATCAATGGACAGGCATCCCAGCCGTTACCCACACAGGCCTCTGTTCCACAGGGTTCAGTGTTAGTCCCGATCCTGTGGAACATATACATCAATGACCTCCTGCGGCAACAATACCGACTCTGCTTGGCCACGCCGACGACTGCAGTCTCTCCCGCTCCTACTGCCGCTCCTACAGTCAGCGAGCTGCTTAGAGAGTTTAATAGGCAGCTCAGGCTGGTGATGGAGTGGAGAGAGGAGTGGTAAGTCAGCTTCGCTCCAGAAAAGATTTACAGTCATCTCACGGTCCCCAGCTGCCTCCCCAGCCGTCTCAGGCTGTCTGATTTTTTGAGGCCAGCCACTTCCCCTCCAGGAACACGTCGTCAAGTTGCTGTGAGTGACAGTGGACTGTACCTGCGCTTTGACCGCCATGTTGCTGCTGTTGCCCACCAGGGTTCTCCCAGCGAGTCTCTGCACTGCGTCGGATGTCAGGAAACCTCGACTCCCGGGGCATCCTCACACTGTACAAGGCTCAGATACGGCCTTGTATGGAGTACAGTGCCTTGTCCTGGATGTCGAGTGCCCCCACCCACTTGCAGAGACTGGATGCTGTGCAACGACGTGTCCTGCGCTTGGTTGGGATGGACGGACAGCAGCAGCAGCAGCAGCAGGAGGAACAGACCGGAGTCACGTCGCTGGAGCATCGGCGGGATGTGTCGGCGCTGGTGGTCCAGCACAAGGCCCTGGTTCTGGAGGTCCCTCATCTCAGCTCGCTAAGGCTCCCCACCACGAGATGTCCAGAGGGCGTCCAGGACCACCACCTCCAGTGACATGCAGCAAGTGCCTCGGGATCTTACTCGAGGCAGCACCAGCGCTCTTACACAGCCAGAACCTCCAGACTGTGGAACGTAGCGAGGGCAGCCATGAGTGAGACACAGACAATGACACTCCAGCAAGTGAAAGTGGCTGCACACAGGTGGCGTAAAACACAAACTCCCACACTAGTGCTGTGTTAATCATGTGTATATATATATATATAGTAGGATGAGTTCGCTTTTGTATATATTTTCTCTTTTACATTTAAGTATAGCCTTTTCAAAATAATAGCATAAAAAAAAAACGTGATGTTTTAAGCCCGGATGTAAATTTTTGTTTAAATAAAAAAAAAGAGAGAGAGAGAGAGAGAGAGAGAGAGAGAGAGAGAGAGAGAGAGAGAGAGAGAGAGAGAGAGAGAGAGAGAGAATGAGTTCAAGTCAGGTCGTGAGAGAGGAAGCGACGTACGAGTACATATACCCACGCTCCGTAATTTTCGACCATCTGTGCGGGTGCAAAAACACATTCGGTCTTGCTGCCATACACCAGTGTGAACAGGTATACCGACGCGTACTGGTGCATTCTCATAGTGGAGCGAAAGTGCTTGAATAGTGACGCATTATATCAAAACATGAGTGTGCTGTGACCTGACTGACCCACCAGGCCAGGCCGCCACCCTGCTTCTAACAACCCCCTCCCTCGCCCTCCTGTCCCCTCTCCACCACCCCCTCGCTTTGTCCTGCCACTGACTCCCCACATGGCCACTAACGCCACCCAGGAAGCCTCCTCTCCTCACCAGAAGATTGAGTGGGCAGGCAAGTCTGTCTTTCCAGGGGCAACATACTGCTGTGTGTGTAACCTCTCCACCTGACTCAAGCCAGTAACAAAGTGCAACAGGAAGACTGCCCGAACCAGGCCCGTAAAGGGTGTCACAGTGAGGGCCCATTTTGTTGTTCCAACTGACAGCGGAGCTGAGGCAAGCGCGGGGCATCTCACACCCCGTCACCCACGTGGTACCCGAGGCGCCAGTCACCGAGGACGAGACACCGGCCACCCAGGGTCGACACGCCTGCCACCCCACCTGACCCTCCTACCCAGCAAACCATCACTGACAACGAAGACGCTGCCATCAGGGAAGAGCTACTAACAAACCCTCCTGAAGCCCTGGTTGACATCATCTTGAAACAGGGAGGAACGAAATTTTCTCTCTCAAGAGCACTGTTGAAGCCTACCAACAACACAGCTCGAGGGTGGTGCAGCAGAGAGCAGCGCTAGAAGCAGCACTCAGCGCTATTGACGGCCTCTCTCAGGTGCAACAACTAGCTTCCCTCTCCAGTCCCTTCTACCCCCAAGCTTGTAGTGCCCTGCCGAGCAAGATAGACAGTGACTGGCGGGAAGTGTGTGCCTCACACCCACGCTGGGCCGGCTGGTTGGGAGGCTGGTGGGTAAAGCAAGACCGCTACGGAAGGTGACTCACGAAACCTCACCTCCACTCAACACACCTGACCTCACCCACACCCAGCAACCACCACCACCAACCCAGCGCTCCCCAGCCCTCTTCCCTCTCCGCCACCACCACCACCACCACCGCTACCGTTGGCCGCGCCAACCCTCCTCCCCTGTTGCCAGGCCGTCACCAACGCCTCCACCACCACCGAGTCAGCCTCCTCCACAGCTGGGCTGCCACATTCCACCACCAGACAGAACACCAACAGACGACGGCGAAGTGCAAACCAAAGTTGTCGCCGCCTTTCAGTGGTCGCTGCCGGCAGCGAGGCCAGCCACCAGCAGGACGCTGCCCTGTGTAGTGGTCTGTGACTACTGCGGCCGCAGAGGACACCACGTAGACCAGTGCCGAACACGCCAGGCTGTAGGAGTCAAGGAGGCTTGAGTGCACGTGCTCGTCTCAGACGCGGCCACACTCGGGCTACACTCGGGCCAGCGAGGCACATCAGGAGCGACTCATTACAGCCATTCTGACAGAGCGTCACCAGCCCGCCACTCCCCCCAACCTGCACCTTACCGGTCCGACCTGACCGCCGTGGGCGCCGCCACACACCCTGCCTGGACACAGCCTCCCCCCCCCACCCCGCCCCGCTCCTGGTACGCTAAGAAGAATGGTTGCCACCGCCGCCGCCGCCGCCACCACCGCTGCCACCACCGCCGCCTCCACCCTCACAGTCCTGTCTGACACACACAGCCCTCGTGAAACACGCCGACGTAGTGATACAGTGTAGACCTTCCTGGATGACAGCCGTGTTACCACCTACGACAGGATTACCGGCTACTCCCACTGGATGAGGCGTGACCGCCAGGGTGGGCAGGGAGGTAATTTAGCCGTGTGTCATCGCGAGGGTCTCCACATGGGAGCCCTGACAGTCAACACACCGGACGTGATGGAGATGATGTTTTTCCGTATCATACTTGCTGACAGGGGGCGCCCTGCTGCTGTGTGTCATGTACCGACCTCAGTGGCAGGGTAGTTGGTTGCCCAACTACCTCACCAACAACCTGGACGACATCATGGCGGCTCACAACTGTCAGAACGTTGTGATTGTGGGCGACCTCAACTACAACATTGTCTTGAGGGCATTTACTGAGCTGACAGTGGTGCAGGGACTTCACAACCATGTTGACTTTCCTACACATCAGTGTGGAGGACTTCTGGACCCTGTGCCGCAGACGTGGCAGGTGACTGTGTACAGTGCCGCCCACTGGACTTCGTGGGTACCTCTGATCACCTTGCCGTCCTCTCCACCATTAACCTCGCCCCAGCCCGTGAGGAAGAGCACCACAGGACCATCTGGCCGGGACCGCGTCGACCGGGAAGCTGTGAAATGTGCCCTTGGGAAGATTTCCTGGGACACGGTGCTCACCGGCGAGTCGCACAACGACGTCAACACCCTCACCACCATCCCGCAGGACTTACAGCAGCAACACGTGCCGCACAGGACCTACGCAACGAGTCCAAAGGACCAGCCTTGGTTCGGATATCGTTAACGTGGCTGCCGCTGAACGCAAGTACAGCGCGTGGCAGCGCTAAAAGAGGCGCCCCACCCAGCGGAACAAGGCCTTGCACCGAGCTGCGTGCAAAGCAATGACGCTAGCAGCGAAATGGGCCAAGGCAAGATGGGAGGACAACAGCAAGAAAATGTTGTCTTCCAACCAGCTGGACCCAAAGCGATGGTGGAGCTTGGTGAAGGAGAAGCAGGGCGTCACTTCCCACGAACGTGTCCCGGCTCTCACTAAGCCGTGTGGGAACCTGGCCGTCACCAGCTAGGAGAAGGCAGAACTGCTTGCTCAGGTGTTCAGCGAGAAGATGAGGACGCCAGATCCCGACAGACAGCCACCACCTCTCCCACGCCTTGCTGCCTCAAGCATAGAGAGCGTGGTCATTACGGAGGCCGCTGTTAGGGGGCACCTGAAGGAGGTCAACGTTAGGAAGGCCTCAAGTCCTGACGGAGTAAGCCCTCACCTCCTCAAACACTGTGCGGATGGAGCTCACCACGCCTCTCATGTTGATCTTCCGCCAGTTTCTGGTGTCCAGGGTGTGGCCGTCTCAGTGGAAAGAGGCAAGGGTCACACCCGTCCATAATAGCCGGAGCCAAACAACTACCGTCCCATCTCTCTCCTGCCGGTGATCAGCAAGATCTTCGAGAGGGTCATCGGAGAGCAGGTGACGAGGTTCCTGGACGAGCACCACTTTCACTCACCCAGGCAGTTCGGCTTCAGGAAAGGACGCTCCACCTCCGATCTGCTCCTTCTTCTCTCCAAATCCTGGCACGACGCCCTGGATGTCGGCCGGCCATCATTAGTGATTGCCCTGGACATCGCCGGGGCCTTCGACACCGTGTGGCATCGGGGACTTCTGGCAAAGTTGGAGCAGCTGGGCATCACCAGGGACCTGCTGCACCCGCTCTCCAGCTACCTGACGGACAGGAGTCTCCGTGTTGTGGTTAACGGCCACACCTCCGCCAGCTTTCCCTGTAGAGGCCTCTGTTCCACAGGGGTCAGTTCTGGGACCCATACTGTGGAACATTTACTTCAATGACCTCCTGCAGACTGTTCCTTCAGTCAGTGCGTACGCAGACGACTGCACCCTCTCTTTGACCTACGAGAGAGGGGAGGCGCAGGCCGCAGTGCAGTCTGCCAACGCACTGCTCTCAGACATCACGGCCTTGCGCGACCGGTGGCAAGTCAAGTTTGCCCCCGAAAAGACTCAGGCCATGGGTGGTTTCCCGCTCTCACGAGGACGCGCGTAAACATCCTTATGTGGAGGTGGACTCGCGGCTGCTCTTCAACCGTCACCTCTGGAGGACGTGGCCCGAAAAGAGTCTCAGAAGGTGACATTGTTGCGGCGTCTGAGGC
>NC_087161.1:15433273-15445773 GCF_035594125.1 Scylla paramamosain
GTTTATTTACATTTTACTGATTTTTAGTTTGTATTGCAACAAGTTTTATCTCTTTCATTTTTTTAGCTATTAGTAAATTTAAATAATATGATGCAATGCAATACAAACTAATCTTACTAAGGAGATAACTAGCTCAGCCGGTTGCGTAATTAGAATGGATTTAAAAGGGGATGTAACAGTGTCAATATAATTAATAATAATATGTATTGTATTTATAATGCCTTGCCTGATTAGCAATATAAGTGTATGTATACATATATGCATAAGTGTAGATAGTGGGTGTTGGAGCATAATGATGGGGGGCGGATATGATCACGCCACCCTACGTCACACACACACACCATGGAACTTTCCATACTCCTTTTATTGCCATCGATAAGTAATCGGTAGCACCTACATTATAGTATCTAAGTATTCTCCATAGTTAATCTCTCCCTAATGTATTTTGGCATGTATTACTCTTAGCTATAAGTAGCTTTTCTCTTGCCTTATTTATGTCATTAGAGAGTTATAAATTATGAACATATTCATGTACTGTGAGTGCGGCCAACCCGCCCCTATTTTTACTGTCAGCACTTTCTGAAGGCGCTAAGCGTCCCTTGTGCCGGCTCCGGCAGTCTCTTGCCAGGGTGTGACGCTGTACCACGCAAAGGACATCCGTTGTCCAGTACGCGCCACACCCTTCTCCAGAACTCTGTACATATATCTAAATATACCTATTTTTATACGTTCACCTTTGACATTCACCTGAAAACCACAAAAACTCACCAAGAGTGACTTTACCTATTATACAAAGGTAAGAAACTAATGAACAGTGTCCAGCGGTAATTGATAATTCAAAACCACTCTGGAACAGGGTGCGTTATCTTTCTATTATTTACGCAAGTGGAAATGATATAAAAATTAAGACATGAGTAAGGAGGAAATAAGTTATCTCCTGAAAACAAAACAAAAAAAGTCTGTAGGTTATTAAATTTTATTAGATCAGCCAGTTAGTACATACATAAATTATGATAGAAATTCAGGGATTAAAATATCTCTATTTTTTTTTCATTATTTTTTTTTTTTTACGTGGAGCTGGTGCGCACGTTGAAGAATAAATAAGAGACAAAATAACCAGTTGTCACTTCGAAACAAGAGGAAAAAAGAGTTTATTGAGTTTAATTTTTCAGCCATTTTTCATGTAACCAAGCAGCTTTAGCGTAAGAACTGAAAACAACATAAATAAATAAGCTGTAAACAGTGAGCTGCTGTTTTGAAACAAAGGAGAAAAGAGTGTGTGAGGAATCTCCATTCGCACTTAATGCATGAAGATTGCGTAATAATAGCTCCTCCCTTTGCCTTATTCCGCGAAATAATTACTCTGGAGAGACTTTAGCGGTGGGAATCAATTATAACTCTTTGGGAACATTTTTATTTTGAATGATTTAATTTCCTTCACATCCCCAAACTTGATGTGAACAGACTCTCAAGATAGGAATGTTAAGGTACTGTTACCTCGGAAAGTGATGCCACAAATCCATTGAAATACCTTGTGGAAAATGACATCACTGCGTGGGACAGGATGTACAATATTCGCCATCTCCCAAGCAGTACTGCTAGCAGCTATAGGATCCACCTGGATGTTTGCTTACATTTTTTTTTTTTTTTTCTGTGTCGTCGCTCATCTGTTGACATGTTGACATTTGTTGACGTGTCCAAGGAGTGAGATTGAAATTTGCGTCAACTTCTCTACGTTTAATATGAAAGTCAAGAAAGCGATTTTTTTTTTTTTTATCTCGATATCTCATTAAAAAAATAAATAAATAACAAAAATATATATTTTCTGTATGTAGACGAATACTCACATCAATTTACTCTCACATCATCGGCAACAATATTTAGCTCCCACAGTTCCTTCCCTGTTCCATACACTGGAGGTCTCATTGGCGTGTGTTTCCTATGTTGATTTAGCGGACATGAAGGCATACTCCTGGGCCTCTCATGGCAGCGGGACTCCACGTCTCTGTCTATGCTACACGCGAGCCTTGTAAACCCATTTTAGAGGCGCCATCAGGGAGTGAGGGAAGGAGGAAAAGGAACGAGAGGAGGAGGGCCGTGAGCACTGAGTGAAGGAAAAGTGAGAAAGAGGAGGGTAGAGGGAATGAAAGGAAAGTACAAGTGAGGGAGGAGATGGGAAGGAGAGAAAGGAAATGGAGGAACAGAAAGAAATGGAGAAAAGGAAGGGGTGATGGGAGAACAGCACTGAATTGTACTCGGAAAGAGGAAGGCAAAGGGGAAAAAAAAGAGGAGAAATGAGAAGAGAAAGAAAAATTAAACGGATATTTTAATTATGTAAGAGAGAGAGAGAGAGAGAGAGAGAGAGAGAGAGAGAGAGAGAGAGAGAGAGAGAGAGAGAGAGAGAGAGAAACAAGACGCTACACCCTCGGGAGGCGTGTAAGAGGATGACGTCCATCTGCAGATGGGCAAGGAATCAGCTAAGGAAGGACAGAAGGCGAAAGCTCATGTGGCCCAGGTGCTGGCAACAAGACCTGGTGGAATCTGGTGAAGGAGCAGCAAGGAGCATGTCACCGCGAGACTCTTCCTCCACCCACCAGACCCGACGGATCCACTGCCACGAGCAGTGCAGACAAGGCCGCACTCCTCGCCGAGCTTTTCGCCAACAAGATGAAGGTTGACGACTCGGTACGACCTGTACCACAGCTGGCCCCGGAAACTGATTGCACTGTCACCAGTGTCTTGGTGACGGCAGAGCAGGCTGAGTTCTCACTCGGTGCGGTGGATGTGGGTAAAGCCACAGGCCCGGATGACGTCAGCCCACTGCTCCTCAAGCACTACGCTAGAGAGCTGTCGGCTCCTCTCACCACCGTCTTCACATCTTGCCTGAGGGAGAAGAAGTGGCCCTCAGTATGGACGGAAGCGCGTGTGGTCCACAAGAAAAACTCAAGGTCTGAGCCCAGCAACTACAGACCCATTTCCCCTGCTCTCAGTGGTGGGCAAGCTGGCTGTGAGCAAATAGTGGCTGCTGCTATCTGCCAACACCTGAGCGAGAACCACCTCCTCTCAGACAGGCAGTTTGGCTTCAGGCCTGGCAGATCCACCGCAGACCTCCTCCTCATCCCTTCCAAGGACTGGCAAGACGCCCCGGAAGAAGGCCTGGACACCCTTGTGGTGGCCCAAGACATTGGCTGGGCTTTTGGCAGGGTCTGGCACGCGGGGCTCATTGAAAAGCTTCGCGCCAAGGGTGTCCAAGATGACCTGCTAATGCTGCTCGAAGATTACCCTCCAGGGAAGGACACTTCAGGTAGTAGTCAACGGGCAGTCATCAAGGCTTTCACCTGTCCGGGCCTCAGTTCCACAAGGCTCTGTCTTGGGCCCAGTCCTATGGAACATATACATCGACGATCTCTTCCGGCAGTTGTCATCTGTGGTAGCATACGCCGACGACTGCACACTCACCCGCTCCTACTGCCGCCTCGACAGTCAGCGTGCCGTCACTGAGCTGAACAGGCAGCTCGGACTGGTAGAGTAGTGGGGAAAGATGTGGCAGGTTAACTTCGCTCCTGGGAGAAGACGCAGGCGATGGTCATCTCGCGGTTCCCAGGTGCCTCACACGCAGTCTGTGATTAAAGCTGTGTTTTGGAGGCAAGAACCTGCCACTTCAGGATTACATCAAGATCCTGGGCGTGTCTGTGGACCGCGGCCTACGCTTCGATCACCACATCGCTGTTGTCGCCCGCCAGACCTCTGCGCAGGATGGCGAACACCCTCGACCCACGGGGCATCCTCACGCTATACAGGGCACAGATACGCTCATGTACGGTGCCCTGTCCTTGATGTCGGGTGCCGCCACCCACATGCAGAGACTGGATGCTGTGCAGCGGCGAGCTCTACGCTTGGTGGCCACCGATGAGGACCAACAGCACCCACCACCAGTAACGTCACTGGAGCACCGCCGGGGACGTGTCGGCACCAGTGGTGTGCCACAAACCTGTGGTGCAGAGGGTCCCTCACCTTGACCTCCTGAGGCTGCTGCCACACACAGTGCAGAGGCGCACCAGAGCTGCAGCCAGTACCGACGAGCTAGTGAAGGTGCCCTGATCTCGCTCTAGCCAACACCAGCGCACCTACACAGCCAGGACTTCGCGGCTGTGGAACATGTTCACGGTGGCCACGCCCCAAGTGCAGGACATGTCCACGCACCAGGTGAAGCTGGCAGCCCACAGCTGGCGCAGCACGCACCTGTCCCCAATGGCGCTTTAAATTTTTATCATTTTATTGTATTATTGTATTAGTATTATTATCTTTATATTAAGTATGTATAGTGTTGTTATTCCTGTAAATAATACTATCATAGGCTTTTTAAATAATTCCATACTCAATGTGGAATTTTAAGCTTTTCTGTAAATATTTGTTTAAATAAAAAAAATAAAAAGAGAGAGAGAGAGAAAGAGAGAGGGGGGAGAAAAGAGAGAGAGGAAGAGAGAGAGGAAGAGAGTAATAATAATAATAATAATAATAATAATAATAATAATAATAATAATAATAATAAATAAATAATAATAATAATAATAATAACAATAATAATAATAATAATGATAATAATAATAACAATAATAATAATAATAATAATAATAATAATAATAATAATAATAATAATAATAATAACAACAACAACAACAACAACAACAACAACAACAACAACAACAACAACAAACAACAAAATAAACAACAACAAAAACAACAGTAATAATACTACTAATAATAATATTTTTATTTTCCACTTGCAGTGGTTATTCTTATTACAATTCAAGACTTACTATTATCACATGCCAAAGAATCAAGACGACCATTTAAATTTTAAAAGAAATAACAAAGTACATAAAAAATATAATCCTTAAAGATAAGATGTATAAAAATGTCAAAATAATAATAAAGTCGTAGAAACATAAAGATTGCGGCACTATCAAGACAAAGTTGACTTAGACTCTAGGATTAGTAGGAAAAGATAAAAAATCTCAGGCTAATAAAAATTTCATAAATCATTAACTTTAATTAAAACAAAACAAAAATCTCTAAATGTAGACTTAAAAGTGATATTAACTTTATTATTCATTGAGAAGCACATTCTTTTTTTTTTTCTTTTTCAGTTTAAATGTGGATAGACTACTGGCCTGTGTGACATGTGATGGAAGGTCGCTCCATATACTTCGACCTCTCCCTGAGAAGGATCACCCTCCAGTGTCAGTATTTACCTTTGGCTACATACAGCTTGTTTTGCTGGCGTGTAATGCTACAGTCGGTAAAACCAGCAAGTGATAAGAATAAAGATTGCTGAGATGTTTAAGATTGTTACTGTTGTATCGTAAGTTATTTTGTCTTTAATAGTGAGGCACTGCAGTTCATGTAAAATACGCGATATGACATGGCCATATTTCCTGGCTCTCCCGTTAGCAACTTTGGCAGCGAAATTATAGAGTTTTTGTACTATTGTTAGTAGTGTTGTACGTTTATCAAATACCAGATATTGGTCCATATACAGACCGGAGATTTTTTACATGTATAGCTGGTGTGATGATACTGCTGTTGAGGTGTATGTTGATGTCAAGTGGTATCTTAGAAAATTAATTGACGATTTGCTAGCATTCATCAGTAAACCATTTGAGAAAATAATGTTAAAAAACTTTGAGATAGGCAGGAAATTAAAGCAATAGGATGGTAGTTTGAGGGATTAGAAAGGTCACTTTTTTACGGAACAGGTTGAATGTAGGCAAACTTCCAGCAAGAAGGAAAGGTATCGACATCTACCTTTCCTTCTTGCTGGAAGTTTACCTACATTCAGCCTGTTCTGAAAAAGGGTCACCGTTCTGATCGCTCAAAACTACCATCCTATTGCTTTAATTTCCTCCTTATCTAAAGTTTTTAATCTATCCCCGAAAGGAAGATTCTTAAACATTTATCACTTCACAACCTTCTATCTGATCGCTAGCATGGGTTCCGTCAAGGCCTCTCTACTGGATGATCTTTTGGCTCTTTCTTATTGAGCCTTTGGTCATCCTCTTTCAAAGATTTGGGTGAGACTTTTGCTGTTGCTTTAGACATATCAAAAACTTTTGATAGAGTCTGGCACAAAAGCTTTGATTTCCAAACCAACCCTCCTACAGCTTCTATCCTTCTCTATGTAACTTCATCTCAAGTTTTCTTTCTGACCGTTCTATTGCTGTTGTGGTAGATGGTCACTGTTCTTCTCCTCCTAAATCCGTTAACAGTGGTGTTCCTCAGGGTTCTATCCTGTCACCCACTCTCTTCCTATTGTTCATCAATGATTTAAACTAAATTTCTTGTCCTATCCACTCTTACCTTGATGGTACCATCTTGCACTTTTCCACATCTTTTCGTAGACATCCAACCCTTCAGGAAGTAAACAGTTCACTCAGGGAAGCCACATGAGAACGCCTGACTCCGGATCTCTCTAAAATTTCTGATTGGGGCAGAGCAAAGCTTAGTATTGTTCAATGTCTCAAGAACTCAATTCCTCCATTTATCAACTCGGACACAACTTTCCAGACCTTCAGTGATACTCAACTGTCCCCCTCTTCTAAACTAAACATCTTCGGTCTTTTCTTTACTTATAATGTTAACCGGGAACTTCATATTTCATCTCTAGCTAGGCGTTCTGAGTCGTCTCCGCCAGTTTTTCTCACCCCCACAAGCTGCTAACTCTGTACAGGTTTCTATCCGCCCATATATAGAGTATGCTTCTACATGTATGAGGAGGGTTCCACTCTTGCCGCTTTTTTAGACAGGTTGGAATCAAAAGTTTTTCGTCTTATCAACTCCTCTCCTCTAATTGACTGTTTTCAGCCTCTTTCTCATCGCCGCATTGTTGCATGTCTTGCTATCTTCTACCGCTATTTTCATGCAAACTGCTCTTTTTGATCTTTGTTAACTACATGTCTCCTCTCCTCCCGCGGCCTCGTTGCAAGAGTTAACTAGTATTCTCAATCATACATCCTTTTCTCTGGTAAAGTCTGGAACTCCCTGCCTGTTTCTGTATTTCCACCTTCCTATAACTTGAATTATTTCAAGAAGGAGGTTTCCAAGACACTTGTCCTGCAATTTTGGCTAACTCTTTCGACTCTGTTTGGGGACCGGGCACCTCAGTGAGCCCTTCTTCTTTTTTTTTTTTTTTTTTTTTTTTCCATTTTTTGTTGCCCTTGGCCGGCGCCTCTCTCACATAAAAAAAAAAAAACTTTCGCAACGTTTCCTCTGTTTTTGTTGACGAGATTATCAAGTTCGTGGATTATCAATTGTGTATCATCAGGGTATTGAACAAACATGCCATCGTTAATGTAAACGATCATATCATTTATATAGATGTTAAAGAGTATCGGGCCTAGTGTAGAGCCTTGGCGGTACACCGTATGTTATTAACAATTTTGAGAAAATGGTGTTGTTGATGCGAACAGCTTACGATAGTCATCGAACCAGAATGTATCTATTTTATACTTGAGAAGTTTATTCAATAACAGAACCTTAACAGCTTCCACGCTGTCAAAAAGTCTTAGAAAGATCACACAATGTTAACAAAGGAATCTTTTGTTATTCATATTTTCATAATATCCATTGGTGATGACTGTGAGGGCAGTTCCCATAGACAGTCTCTGATCGGAAGCCATGTTGACTGCGTGAAAGAACTTTATTAGACTCTAAGTATGTTGTGAGTTGCACAGCGATAATTTTTTTCGATTATTTTAGAATAAAATTAGGAGTGAGATGAGACGATAGTTACTGACGTTACTTTTCTCCATTTTTAAAGAGCGGAGTTACTGCAGAATGTTTCCTGCTGGTCGAAAACTTACTAGTGATTATTGATGAGTTTATAATAAATGTTAAATAAAAAAGGCAATGGCAAGTAGTGGAATCTTTAACAAAAACGAAACGTGACTTTATCACAGCCAACTGATTTAGTTTCATGTATTGTAATTGATTGATAGTTACGATGACTGTGTTTGTATCAACTATAAAATGGGGCCTGAATGGGAGTGGTTGTGTTTTGTCTAGTGGCATCAATTTCAGGTTCTGTGCTGTCACGTTTGGAACTCTGTGTTTTGTCAAAAGTGTAATTTGTTTTACTTCTATTATTACCAAAAGTGTATATGTTTTGTGTGGTATTTTGAAAAGGGATGATTTCTTTTATGATTTTTCATGTGGAATTGGTATTATTTTATTGAAGAAATTTTACATGGTAGTAAATTTCTTTGTATTACGTATAAGATATTTGATTCGCCTTTTCAAGTCTTTATATCTGTCTTGTGGCACTGCATTTAGTCTGTTGTTGTTGTTGTTTTTTTTTTAAGGTGTTTCGAGCTGTGTTTCTGTCTGTGATGGTTTCGCATATTTCATACGTCATCCAAGGGGTGGGGGATGACGTATTTCTTTAGTAACCAAGGGGGCACAAGACCATACTTCTGATCATGACTGAAGTTAATATGTCTACTTGCTTGTTTACATCGTCAGTGCTTAATATATTGTTTAGATGATGAGTTTCAGGAAGTATATGAATTCAAAAGATGTCACTGTTATAATGTTTCATATCACAAAAGGTCTTCTATAACTGATAAAGGTTTGGCTTTACTGATGTTTACATTTATGCCTATAAAATCATGATCGGCGACTGGTTGTGGGAAAGAGAGAGAGAGAGAGAGAGAGAGAGAGAGAGAGAGAGAGAGAGAGAGAGAGAGCGAGAGAGAGAGAGAGAGAGAGAGAGAATATATAGCACAGACTCCAGGGGCTCTGAGGTCAAATACAGCATACTACACCCAATTGGTTAGCGCTGGTAATTCCATTTACTGCCTGCGAGAGTCTACGCGGCGCCAAACTCATTCCGGGGCAACTTAGAGGGCGAAAAAGTGACATAGTGGCGCTAGTAAGTAAGGATGATAACGGGGTGAGTTTTTACTTATAAAGCGTGGGTCGTTTTACCGTGAAAAAAATTAAGAATACGAGTAAAGTGTTTGTGGCTGAGAACATCGTGTCAGATAGATAGATAGATAGATAGATAGAGAGAGAGAGAGAGAGAGAGAGAGAGAGAGAGAGAGAGAGAGAGAGAGAGAGAGAGAGAGAGAGATTAGATGGTCTCACTTTCTCGACTTCTTTTCTTCTTCCTTCAGCCTCTTCCATATTAAGCCAAAAGTAATGTAGAGAGCGAGCATTTACAATGATGACTCTCCTCCTCCTCCTTCTCCTCCTTCTCCTCCTCCTCTTCCTCTTCCAATACCTTGGCTGGGGAGACATGATAACACCAGACAAAGCCAACTGGTTAATTTCTCGCTCTGTGTATCTCTTCTCTCTTTGGTGGTGGTGGTGGTGGTGGTGGTGGGTGTGATGAAAGTGGTGTTGGTAATAATGAGTGTTACAGGTAATGGTGGTGGAGGTAGTAGTGAAGGTTGGTAGTGATGATGATGAGGTTACAGGTAGAGTTGTTGTTGGTGGTGGTGGTGATGGTTGCAATTCTTGGTAGTCGTGGGGATAAAGATGGTAGTTGTAAAGGTTACTGGGATGGTGATGGTGGTGTTGGAAGTGGTGATGGTAGTTATAATAGGAAATTTATAGCTACAAGAATATTATTGCATCTGTCTATGGAAAGACCCATCTATCCACCCTCTCATGCATTTATCCATCCACTTATTCATTCACTAACCCATCAACTCATCTATTCCTCCATCCGTCATTCTGTTCATCTATCCATTCACTCACTCATCCATTCATCCATCAATCCATCCAACTGTCCACCAACAATGTAAAATCGAACAAAATTTATACTGACATCACAACAATGTAAATATATATATATATATATATATATATATATATATATATATATATATATATATATATATATATATATATATATATATATATATATATATATATATATATATATATATATATATATATACATATATATATATATATATATATATATATATATATATATATATATATATATATATATATATATATATATATATATATATATATATATATATAACTAATCCACTCTCCCCATCTCTCTCTCTTTCTCTGGTCTCCATCCTTCCAAACATGTTCTATCAGTCACACTTTGCCTTCCTCACTCTCGTTTGGTATGCTCGTCTCGTTCCCCCGTTCTCTACTCTTCGGCTTCTTCCTTCGGAAAATTTACTATCGGTCACACTAGCTGGCTCCCTTCCTTCTCCCTTGGCACCCTTTGACCCGACCCCCCAGTCCTCCATTCTTAGTCTTCTTCCTTCCGAATCCTCTCGGCTATATTCTGCATCCCTCTCCCCTGTGTCACCACCAAGGCACACCAGGGCACAGGCGACGCTAAGGTTCGCCCCTGATTATTTAGTATACGGCCGGCATGGAAATTTCGTCAAAACATCTGGAATTTGCCTGGAAAGCGTGAGAGAGCTGGGCTGGAGTTGGTTTAACTTGCTGATGTCTGAAAGGCGTCTCTCTCTCTCTCTCTCTCTCTCTCTCTCTCTCTCTCTCTCTCTCTCTCTCTCTCTCTCTCTCTCTCTCTCTCGTGTGTGTGTGTGTGTGTGTGTGTGTGTGTGTGTGTGTGTGTGTGTGTGTGTGTGTGTGTGTGTGTGTGTGTGTGTGTGTGTGTGTGTGTGTGTGTGTGTGTGTGTGTGTGTGTGTGTGTGTGTGCACGCGCGTCTGTGTGTGTGTGCGCTCGTGTCTCTGTCTGTTTGTCTGTTTCCATGCTCTCTATCTCCCTTTCTCCTTTTTTTTTTCTCTCTCTCTCTCTCTCTTTCTCTAGTATCATCATTCACTCATTCCGTATTTATTCAGAAGATATGGTTATTGTCCCGTAAATTGCTCAAGTTGTGTAGGCTTTTCAAAATATGAGCGAAATAAAAAGTAAAGGATAAAAAAGGAGGAAGAGAGGAAAAAACAGCTCTTCAGATATGTATGAAAAAATAGATGAAAGTTTAATTAAAAAAGAAATTTGGAGTCTATCCGAAAGAGAGAGAGAGAGAGAGAGTGTGTGTGTGTGTGTGTGTGTGTGTGTGTGTGTGTGTGTGTGTGTGTGTGTGTGTGTGTGTGTGTGCAGGCAGGAAAAAAAGATATAAACCATCACACCGACACACAGGTAACCAGCCAGCCAGACAGCCAGATAGATGGACAGACAAGCAAATAAGGAAAAAAATACGGGAGGAAGAAAGACAAAACAACCAAAGAGACAGGAAAAAAGAAAGCAAGGAAAAGACTAGGAAGAGGAAGAGGAGGAAGAAGAACGAGAGACAGATAGCAGTATTAAAAAAAACACAGATTTGTGATTGATTTTCGATTCCTTGCGACGCGCCTGAGAGAGAGAGAGAGAGAGAGAGAGAGAGAGAGAGAGAGAGAGAGAGAGAGAAAGAGAAAGACTGGGCGGGAGCATAACGTCAAATCTTTCTTTTCTTTCATCCCAACATCTTTCTTACTAAGCACATACATTTTCTCTCTCTCTCTCTCTCTCTCTCTCTCTCTCTCTCTCTCTCTCTCTCTCTCTCTCTCTCTCTCTCTCTCTCTCTCTCTCTCTCTCTCTCTCTCTCTCATTTTATTTTTTGTAGCGTGATTGGGGGTACACAGATACACACACACACACACACACATGCAAGCCATTACCCAGACAAAATACACCAACTGCTTGCCAAACTGTTTGCCAACTCTAAGAACAAAGCTTCGTGTGGTTTACAAAACGCACTTCCTCATCTCTTCTTTGCTCCTCACACCGTCCCGCTAATCTCGCGGCTGAAGAGGATTAATGGTCACTGCCGCTATCTGTAAAACTTCCCTCCCACTCCCTCCCCTCCCACCACTACCCAATCTCTCTAGGCGGTGGATATATTCAGGAAGATACTCATATTTAAACCAAGATCCACCACACTCACAGACCTTCTCCTCTAAATTTATAAGGAATTTGCTCCTGAGCTAGTCACACCCCAGTGCTCCATCATCAATGCTTCCCTCACTCAACCTCAACACTCCCAAGCCCCGTGAACTGGAAAACATCCTATGTCACCCCCATTCCCAAACTCCCAGTCCCTTCAATCACTCACTGACCACAGGCCAGTCACCATCAGCCCCATCTCCAGTCTTATTTGCAAAGATTTTGTGTTCGACCTGGGCTTACACCAAAATTAGTAACTCTCTTTGACAATAAACATTTTGGAAACATCAAAGCCACGTCCACTTCTCACTACCTTATCAGCTTCATTGAATTCATCCAACAGCCACCCAGACAAACGAAACACGTTTTTAGCTGTTTCTTTTGTTGACTTTTTGAGGAAAATTACATGCTGCCGTCCGGCGCACCTCGTCCGGTCTTTGCCGCATGACACCATAACCTGATAACATAGAGTTACATTAAATTAAATAGATAACATAGGCCACAACAGATCTTTGCGAGTCTTCACGAGGTGACCTGACCAATTAGACTACTGAAGTGATAGTAGAAGGAAAGGACA
>NC_087161.1:15450773-15470773 GCF_035594125.1 Scylla paramamosain
GAAGAATCTTACAAGATTCTGAAACGGAATTCACTCGGTGGTAAATGGATGCTCCGTCCAAATGACTTGAATCTTTCTGCTGTCATCGGGTCAGCCCTGAAAATCTTAGGAATAATTTCCTTACCAATTAGACTATCTAAGAATACTCAGCCTATTCAAACTAATTTCTTTGTAGTCAGTAACTTTAAACATCCTTCTGACGGCTTGTAAGGACTAATAGCCAAAGTGAAGTCTCACCAGATAGTAATCTATCCAAAAACAAAATACAGTCATGTACTGCGGACAACATCTGGAAGGGATAAGGAAACATTCCTGCATCTTTAGTTTCCAGGCAACCCAGAAACGGCTCTTTATCATGGAAGGGACAGAGATCCAATGGGAAGCCTCAAATGATTCCATCTGTCCAGTCTCCTAAGAGAGATAAGGATATAACAGAAACATGGAGAGAAGCTAAAGCAATAGTCAATGCCAATTATGATATTCCTGCTCATGTGGCAAAACGGGATTAAAATTCATGTACCAGAAGCTCCTGTAGGCAGTGACATCTGTCTTGAAAGTATAGGTAATATTGGGCGATTGGCAGTTGAATCGACTCTTTCCGAAGTTAGAAAGGGTCATGCCACTGATGCCTTGGTAATGAACACTACTGGAGGTCCTATAAGGATCAAACAAGGTCTTTTCCTTGGAAAGTGCCTGGTATATCACAAGAAAGTGGTACCAAGAATCCAATATTCTGCCTGGAACCTACGTCTCTTCGGTGAGTCAGTCTGCTGTTGACACCGAGCTGGGGCAGAACGAGCGCCAACCCTATGTTCGTTTGTCATTGTTGTGGAATACCCTGAAATGAGGCCCGAGCTCTTGGATTTATTGGGGAAGTATCGCAATGTCTATGCACTATCTGGGGAACACCACATTAGGTTAAAACTAAACATAGTCAGAGGGCGACTGTAGATGACATGATTCATGACATGATTGACAAGGAGTGATTCAAGAATCGTGCTCTCCTTGGAATTCACCATTTTTTTGGGTTTCCCAAGAAAGATTAATGTTTCAGGCCGGTGCAATCTGATTTCCGGCGTAGTCAGTGATATCAGTGTGGATGATCATTATCCACTACCTGTCCTGAGCGGACCTTATGTTGTCTTTGGGTCGTGGAAACAAAATTTTCCTTAGATTTAGACCTGTTGCCAGGATACTGGCAGGTTCCTTTGGCACCCATATCACGGGAAATAACGGTGTTCAATAAGCCTAGTGGCCATTACGAATACTTACGCATGTCTTTTGGATTAAAATCCGTTCCATTGACATTCCAGAGAATAATTAACAGTATTTTAACGGATTTACTTGGCAAAACCGCGTTTGCATACCTTGATGATATAATCAAGGATAAAGAATCCCATCTGAAAGTTTAAAATTAGTCTTTCAGAAACTTGAGGAAGCTGGACTTAAAGCAAAGCTTTCTAAATGTGAATTTCTAAAAAACCCAAAATAAAATTTCTTGGCCATGTAGTCGACGGTGAAGGAATCCACACAGTGGAGGAAAAGGTCATGGCTGTACAGAAGTTTCCTTAACCTAAATCTGAAGAGAATGTCAGATCTTTCCTAGGCCTTGCGGGATATTACCTTCCTTTCATCAAGAATTTTTGCGGCAATTGCATCCCCACTTACTAAACTCCTTAAAAGGATATTGCTTTCCAATGGGAGGCTGCTCATGACCAAAGTTTCAGTGAATCAAAATCATCACTAACAAACTTGCTTTCCCAGAGCATTCAGAATCGTTCATTATTTACACGGATGCTTCTCTTCTCTAGGATGAGGAGCAGTACTGACGCAGACAGATGCCAGAGGCAAAAACTGTTTTATAGCATATGCAAGTGGTGTGCTTAATTCAACGGAGTCTAATTATTCTGTCACTCATCAAGAAATACTTAGCGTAGTTTGGGCTTTAAAACACTTTATGGACATTATCCTTGGATACCCAGTTACAGTCCACACGGATCATGCACCCAGTAATTAAACTGTTCAAAGGGAAAAATCTGACTCGGACAAGTGGCAAGATGATACTGTACAATGTAGGAATTTGTCTCCAGTAGTCAAGTACTTGCCGATGCACTTTTACGAAATGTGCCTGTGGGAGGCTGTCAGTGACTCGATTCCTGTAAATATCTTAACCCTGAGGGAATTAAGGTAAAGCACAGAGAGAGAGCATAAAATATGGTCTAAGGTCTTACATGAACTGGAGTCATGCGAAGAAGATAATCTTCCACGTCTGCATATACCATTCTCTCAATTCTTCATATCACCTAACAGTCTTCTGTGTCGACGTAATCCCCAAAGGGAAGTTCAAGTAAGCAACATATCATTCCTGAGAGTTTAGCCCTTGTCCATACTCTATCTTAGTACCACGACATGCCAAGTGCAAGAAGAGAGCGAACGCTACAAGCAGCGCATAAAAGCTACTATTGGCCTACAATGCGCACTGACACTAGAAAATTATGTCATGTGCAAAAGGCACAAGGGTGCGGTAAAAGGGACCAGCCCCAATACTCGGAATATCCACTTTTGTTTTTTTATGTAGGAGGACACTGGCCAAGGGCAACAAAAATCCAACAAAAAAAATGCCCACTGAAATGCCAGTCCCATAAAAGGGTCAAAGTAGTAATCAAAAGCTGATGGATAAGTGTCTTGAAACCTCCCTCTTGAAGGAATTCAAGTCATAGGAAGGTGCAATTACAGAAGCAGGCAGGGAGTTCCAGAGTTTATCAGAGAAAGAGATGAATGATTGAGGAACACTGGTTAATCTCCTTGCGTTAGAGAGGTGGACAGAATAGGGGTGTGAAAGGAAGAAGAAAGTCTTGTGCAGCGAGGCCACGGGAGGAGGGGAGGCATGCAGTTAGCAAGATCAGAGAGACCAGGGATTTAGCATGAAAATAGCAGTAGAAGACAGCTAGAGATGCAACATTGTGGCGGTGAGAGAGAGGCTGAAGACAGTCAGTTAGAGGAGAGGAGCCGATGAGACAGAAAAGCTTCTGATTCGACCCTGTCTAGAAGAGCAGTATGAGTGGATCCCCCCAGGCATGTGAAGCATACTCCATACATGGACAGATAAGGCCCTTGTACAGAGTTAGCAGCTGGGGGGTGAGAAAAACTGGCGGAGACGTCTCAGAACACCTAACTTCATAGAAGATAAAGTTTTAGCTTAGAAGAGATGAGATGTGTGAGAGTTTCCAGTTCAGATTATAAGTAAAGCGACAGACCGAGGATGTTCAGTGTAGAAGAGGGGGACAATTAAGTGTCATTGAAGAGGAGGGGATGGTTGTTTGGAAGATTGTGTCGAGTTGATAGATGGAGGAATTGAGTTTTTGAGGTATTGACCAATACCAAGTTTGCTCTGCCCCAATCAGAAATTTTAGGATGATCAGCACCTTGAGACATTGTCTCCATTGATCTTCTACAACTACCCAAAAGTCAAAATGGCTCGCAGTACCTACTTGCGTAAGTAGACCATTTTTCAAGGTTCGTGGTTCTCTCACCTTTAAAAAGAAAAATCTGCTAAATGTGTAGTGCATGCGCTAGTAACTACATTATTCTGTCCATACTCAACACCATGAGTGTTGTTAAGTGATAATGGAACCGAATTTCGCAATGAAACTTCCTACAAGGTATATGTACACAGTACATCCAAACACACCTATACGGTAGTTTACCATCCTTCTTTAAACGGACTGATAGGAAAGAGCAAACAGAAAAATCCTGGAGGCTCTTTCGTTCATTTGTAAACAGTCTGCATGGTATGACTGCAAAGATTGTTCACCACATGTTGCTGCCTGCATTAATAGTTCAATGTTTGAAAGTATTGGAAAATCCCTCACACTATATGTTGTATAGTGAAGATAAAAATCTTCCTTATGATTGGTTGACAAGTCCACAAACTCCAGTCTACAACGTAGATGACAATATTAAACAACATATGTATGTTTTCAAGGATATTCCTACTAAAGTCCGAAGTAGGCTACAAGCTTCTAGGGCAGAAATAATGGCTCGATAACACAAGCGTGCGATCCCTTTCACGATATAAGCTGGAGACACAGTTAAGGTTCATCATCCAGACAGGACCTCCAAACTTTCTCCAGAATTTAGTGATTCACGCTTGGTTGTCCGCCAGTTACATGGTGACAAATCTGAGGTGCATGACCCTCTTCTTAACACTGTTGGGATAATACATAGTTATCGGCTTGTGAAGACTAATGATCAAATCAACTCATAATCAGTGAGTACTACTGATCAGGTTACAAACCATAATTCTACTAACACTACAAAGACGCATGCGTATAATCTATGCTCTCGCAGCTAATTGTTTGGATTACTTACGGATGGCATTGAATCCTGAATCTAGGATGGAAAATACCGCATTTGAATCACCTAGAGACTGAAGAAGATCACCTAACCTCAGCATTGAGTAACACTCAGATTTAATTTTCTGAAGTCGACAACGACAAACCAATCGCCTTTGTTTCTTAGAAAAGAAGCTAACAAGGGAGCGTTATGAGGGGAACAGACAGGTTCCAAAACATCCTGAAGCAATATACCTTGTACAGCTTCATCAAGCAGAACTCTGTGACTGTGTGGCACCCTGTAGCTGGGGGTGTAAGATGGTTTGGACCTAGGGGTCAGATGGATAGAGTGTGTGATGACGTCTGTGTGGCCCAGAGGTTCACCAGGGAGCGAGACAACATTCCTGAAAGAATTTAAGAGAGCGAGTAATTCTTGTTAAGATTCTGGGAAATTAAGAATAGATATGTGATCTTCGTGATAGGCAGGAGAGAAGACATGTTATGGCTGTCAGATGCAGATACATTATTGATAGAGGAAGAAGGTAAATCGTCCAAGGTTACAAATTTCTCAGAGTAAGGCAAGGTTTCTCCGAAGTAGCGCATCTGCTTTGAGTTTGACAGGCGAAGATATGACATTTTTCAGTCCGATTTTGCAGAATCCATTGTCATCGATTGTGGTAAGAACGGATTCTACATTTACATGGAGATTGTTGTGCATAACAGGAGGATATCACTGCCTGATACAGCAGACATAACCTTAGCGTTTACAACATATAAAGCACATTTAGATAACATCACCGGATCTGCTAGCAAAAATGTGTTTTACAAAGAATTACACCGTGGTCTGACTTGGGAAGATGATCGAGAATGATGACTGTGAGGACAGGCAAACTAGATGATGTAACACAAGAATCCTGTGTAGGTAATATCTGATCGCTAGAAAGGAAAGGGAAGAGTTACTACAGATATCACTACACCAGCAAGAGAGGAAGTATCAGAGGGAAGAAGATAAGATAAGATAAGATAAGATAATTCATTCGTCAATTTGTAATACAAAATGTAATACAAATGAAATTCATTTTGGCTTAAGAGCTCCCTATTAGTTGCTTATACATAACATTAAAAAGTAAATAAAATCAGTAAAACAATAAAACATTAAGAAAAGAGTCATTACATGGGCTATCGTATACATGCAATATCGGGCTATTTCTGCCCTCATCATGAACCATCACATACAGTAACCATGAATACTTAAATCTAAAAAATTATAGTGATGATAGATGATTTTAAAAAGGAGAATGCTTTTAGGTACAAATGACTTCTTATATCTGTCAGTACGCTGCATGGGCAGAGCCAACCTTCTACCAGATTTTTAGATATGTGTAACAGTTATGTAGCGGATGAGTGATATCTTTCATTATCGTGTCCACTTGTTTCATTGTACCTGTCTGATAGAGCTTATCTAATGATATGGTCTGTGCACCTAATTTTCCTGCCTTCTTAACAATCCTTCCCAGCTTATTTCTATCTTTATAGGTAAGCTTTTCATACCAAGGCAGTGATCGAAAAAGTTTAGGACTGGTTCCAACGACGATTTGTAGAATAGGCTAATGATCACTTTATCTACATGTAAGTTGCGCAAAATACGTACAAAGTGTAGTCTTTGGTTACATTTCCTTGACACCATATCTGTATTGACACTGCCCTTCAACTGGTCATCGATCATAAAGCCCAGATACTTATACTGGTTTACTCTTTCTACGTTTTCTTCTCTAATTGTTAATAGGTCTGGTACATGTTTATTTTTAGTTCTGAAATCAAATATCATCTCCTTAGTTTTCTTTACATTGAGCTCCAAAAATTTTGTTTACTCCAATCAACAAATTTTTTAACCTGAGTTAAATAGCCTTCATAATTATCATTTACAATTTTTTCCTAAGATAACTGTATCAGCAAATTTCACAATAGTACAGTCACTCAATTCCACTTCTACAATCATCTGTGTACAAGGTAAGAAAAGAACAGGGGACAACACACAACCTTGTGGGGCTCCTGTGTTAGTTAATATCACATCAGACTTAACATTGTTTACATTGGTATACTGGGAGTCTCTGGGATAAAAAGCTAAAAATCCATTTTAAGATATTTTCTATTTACACCCATTTCTAGCATTTTATTGAGCAGAATATGAGGTTGCATTGTATTAAATGCTGAACTAAAATCAATAAACGGTGCTCTAATTTGTGATTTGGGCTTATCTAAATGTTTGTTAACATCATTCAATAATGTAAGTGTTTCGCATCCTGTACACTCCTATTATTACAATAAGCAAACTGGCATAGGGTCTTTTATATTCATTAGTTTTTTCACAGATGTAATTTTTCAATACACTTTCTAAACATTTCATAATATTAGATGTTAATACTACAGGTCTAAAATTTTTTTTTTTTTTTTTTTTTTTTTTTTTTTTGGGATCTTTTGGACAGTTAATTTTTGCAATAGGTTTTACTTCAGATTCCTTCCAATTTATAAGGTACCAATCCCTGATCTACTGAATCCTTGAAATAATGTTGTCAGTACGGGTGTCAGTTGTTTTGCACAATGTTTAAGTACCATAGCAGGCATTCCGTCTGGCCCCTGTAGCTTTACCTGGGCCCGTATATTCTGCAGGGACTTCTGCACGTCTTCTTGCCTAATTATTATTCTTTCATCATTATAAGATTGAATTTCTGTCATTACCTCATTACACGCATCACTGAAATCATGGCTTTCAAATCTCACAAAGAACGCGTTCATTTCGTTTACATATGTGTTGATATTTTCTGGTTCAGGCACACTTCTGTTTCTTCCTGTGCCCACACAAGGTTTTAAGTCCCTTCCAAGCGTCTTTTACTCTCTATTTGTCTTAAACAAGCCTTCAACTTTTTCTTTGTATATTCTTTTAGAATCAGATATTTTCTTATCTATGTTTCTTTGCAATATTCTTCTTTCAGCATCACTTCTATTACGCTCGAGTCTGTGTTTTTTCATTTAGCATAGATTTTAGCTCTGTATTAATCCATGGTTTATTGTTTGGTTATATCTTTATTTTCTTGGTAGGTACGATCATATCAAAGCAGAAAATGGAAATAACCATCGAAAATATCTAAGTTGGTGTTGATGTCAATTCCGTTTTCTATCAGGACAGACCAGTCTGTACTCTCAAAACCACGCATGTAGTTGTTGCCTGTTATTATCATCCCATTTTCTAATTTCAATTTCTTTCGGTTTAATCTCTTTTCAGTAGCTGTTTATATGTAGGAACAACAATATAGCATGTTATGGTCTCCATTTCCAATGTTAGGTCGTTTAAAAACTTTGTATCCATCCTTAATGTTACAATACATCTTATCTAGTGTAACGTTGCCTCTTGTGGAACAATGCACTGTTTGGTTGTACGTAGGGACTTTTCCTTGAAAATCGCAATGATTAAAATCACCTAAAACAATTATTGCGCTGATCGGGTTTTCGTTTTCACAATAGGAATATAAGTATTATCCCCTTTGAGCGATTTCATTGATGGCAGGGAAAAGGTTGATGTCATATTTGCACATGGTGTTGAAGCCTATGAAAACATCAGCATTGAAAGAGACATTTGATACAATATAGAAATAATCACATATGTCTGTTTCCTGGGGTGATAAAGACAGTGATAAGAGTACTTTCCCGTGAGGTAAGATAATTTTCCTCTAGGCTATACCACTGATATTAATATCAGGAGGTAATGCGGTGATGTGATTCTGAGAAGAGGAAGAGAGTCTCCTAAGATTACTCGCAACATCCGCGTCAAAAGGAAGCTTTGTATGATTCCTAAGCAAAGTGACATGTAACATCTTTGACAATGCCAGTGAATAATCCAGCATATTTAATGTTATTGAAGGAAGTGCAGAGTTAGGAGGAGTGGTTCAAGCATACCTTGTGTTTTGTTCGATTTTTAGGTACATAAGGTGATGATCTGAGAATCTGATGATGATGTTATGATAGATTAGCCAGAGAAGGTCGCGAAGAGTTTTCCGACGATCGTTTTGTTAAGAAACCTGAGACTGCGCATGATAATGCTTGCAGTCTTGCAAGAAATTATCTCCCGTTTTGTGGAAGGAACAGAATGCATCAGGGTTGAATGAGTGTCTTCCTGAGACTAGCACAAGAACAATCCTACACTGCGCGAGAACATGACCAGGCAGCTTGCAATGGACGCACATGACATTTCTTGATCTCGATTTCGAACGAGTGTACTGATATCTAGTGCAAAAGGGGATGCACATCTAGTGTAACGTTCACAAGAAGGAGAGGAAGAACGAGGAGGTGGGTGATGAGGTGAGGTGTGAAAGGGTCAGGTGAAGAGGCATGAAGTACCTGAACAGGCTCAGAGTTGGGAAGAGGACGCTTATCAGATATGAATTTGCAGACATCATATATGTAATCTGTTTTGTTGAATTCGATGTCACTTGCGACCTAGAAATTGGGAGCATCGAGGAAGGTAGTGAACAAAGGATAAGCTATGACAGTGAGTCACCAGTAAACCAATTTGGAGTCTTGGAGCTGAGTGATCAATTTCGAGCTCAGAGAGGAACAATGTTTTCGCTGCCTTGTAAGTATTAGTGTGTAAGCGGACGTGCTGTGTGTGATAGATTTTGAGAGTTTGAGAAGAGGAAATGGGGTGGCTCCAAGCTTGGAGTGATAGGAAATTATTTCTGAGGATGAGTGGTGAGGTCATCAAAGGTAAGTGAGAGAAGCAAATTTATCTGATTTCACCAACAGGCCAGCGAGACTCGAGGGCTCGTGACAGATACAGTGATTTCAAAATAGATATTCTCTCCTTATCGGATGTGGTTGAACGTCTAGTAAATTTTTCCTCAATCTTTTGAATAAACTGATGAACAGTTTCTGTGCCAGTTCCAGAAAAATTTGGAAGTTGATGAGATACGTGCAAGGTGATGTAAGATGTCGCAGTTGTTTCAATAGACATTTTGACAGGTATTAATGTAGATAGTGTGTGTGAGCGTGTTTTTCATAAGAGACGTGAACTACACAGATAATTAATGAATAATATGTAGAGAAATATAAAACGCACAGAATAGTACACAATATGATAACACAGACAGCAATAAATAATAATGAAAGACAGAAGGAATAAAATGCACACTGATAGACAGACAAACGGACAGACAGACAGACAGGCAGGAGATGGATAGGCAGACAGACAGACAGACAGAGAGATAGATAGAGAGATAGATAGATAGACAGATAGGCACCACTTAATATCAGAAGAAGGAAAGAGTGGAAAAGGCAAGAATAATCTGATTCAGATTGAATACTTAAATCTGCGGCGGTGAAGTGGCAGCGGATGACTGGAGAAACACGGCTAGACATGCAGAGGTGACCTAGGACACGCCCGGCAGCGAGAGTGCGGCTCGGTGGGGAGTGGCGGTTTTCAGATGAGGCGTGACCGCGAGTACTCGGATGGGAGAGAGTGGTGGATGGGGGTGGCTCGGGGAAAGAGCCAAGGAACACCCACACCCCAGGAAGAAGCAGGAACGGCGACCGGCTGAAGAGGAGCGGCATGATGATCAAGAACGAGGCGGAGACAAGTGTCGGCAGATAGGTGTGGCCACGGGGAGACGAGGCAGGAGCGGCGGGAGGTGAGAGTATATACGGTGTGTGGTGAACCAGGATTGATGCGCGTGGTGAGAAATGATAACGCCTCGCAACTTACCTGCGATGGGGCGTGATACTCGTATCTCAGCGTGCACTAGATATATAGATAGATACTATAGTATATATTGATAATATACTTGCCGCCTCTATTGATGATGATTAGCACTACTGGATCAGATGATGAGGCTTGGTGTGGTGGTGGCTAATCTGGAGGAGACCAGGTAGTAGTCTGATATTGTTGGTACCGTGGAGGTCGTGGGTAGTGGTTTGATATTATTGATTTGAGTGAGTAAAAGACGCAGTTTATAAGAGTTTTTCCTGATCTAATAATGGGCAGAATGTACACGCGTGATACCGAGACACGATTGATTACTGACGTGATGATACTGATGTGCTCTCTCTCTCTCTCTGGACTGATCGTGAACTGATCTATTCTGACTCTCTCTGAAGACTGACTGCGAACTGATCGTGAACTAATGATGAACTGAACAGACTGATGCCTCTAGCTACGCGTACGGCTCCTCTATTTATGTGAGAGAAACGGATCAGTATATAACCTCTGAGATGAAGAAATGACCAATGAGATGTTTGGAAATGGGGTGAAGAAGCCAATGATAGAGGTCGTTATTCTGACCAATACCCTGCGAGGAAGACAAGAAAAAGCGAATGTAGGTGTTTTCCCTAAGGAGTGGCAGGAATGTAGAGAAGGTGTGATATGCCCTTGAGAGGGAGAGAGAAAGAAGAAAAGATTAAATATAGTTCAGACTGGCTGGGCCACGTAGGCACACGTGAGCATGAAATATATGAATGATGAAACACACCACACGTGGAATGAAGTATATGAATGATAAATATATATAATAATAATTGTTATGACTCATATATTATTGTTATTATTATTATTATTATTATTATTATTATTATTATTATTATTATTATTATTATTATTATTATTATTATATATTATTATTATTATTATTTTATATTATTATTATTATTGTTATTATTATTATTATCATTTTTTATTATAATTATCATTATTATTATTATTATTACATATATACACTCCCACCCACCCACACACACACATACACACACACACACACACACACACACACACACACACACACACACACACAGTTCCAAATCCTAATTTTCTCATGTTTTCGTTTTTTTTTTCTTTAATATCCTCTCTGTTCCTCAGATTCATTCGTTTTCTCCTTCCTTCCTTCTTTTTCCCTTTTCTTTCTTTTTCCTAGCTCCTTTGGATCATTTTTATTCCATCTTCTCATTTCTTTTATATCTGGCTATCTGCCTAAATTATCACAAGTTATTTTTTTATCTTCATTTTCCCTTCCTTCTCTCTCTCTCTCTCTGTATATATATATATATCTGTATATATATATATATATATATATATATATATATATATATATATATATATATATATATATATATATATATATATATATATATATATATATATATATATATATATATATATATATATATATATATATATATATATATATATATATATATATATATATATATATATATATATATATATATACTGGTTTACAATAAGTAATAGGAGTCAGTTACACACTACATTATATAGTGTTAAGAGTAATTTTAAAATGAGTAAAAGGAAACATAATTAGTGTTTCCTATCTAAAAGCTAAACTCTCTTACATAATTTCACCCCTGCCAACACAATAACCAGTCATTTATCTGTTTTTGAACCCCTGCAGAGCAGACACTTTCAGGTCCACTTGTGTGGCTAATATAGTGTTCCAGCAGCCAACGTACGAGTTTATTTAATCTCTAGTGGTGCCACGTTCTACAGTGGGTCTGAGAGGGAGTTTCTCAGAGGCGTGGGTAGACGGCTCGGGTGTTCACTTGAGTCCGGCGGGGTGGCTGCTGCAGCTTCTGTAGACGGCTCACGCGACACATATTAACCTTATACATGACGGCGATTCCCTCCACGTCCCGCCATTGTTGAAAGAATGTGGAGCCGTGGCTCGTGGCCGGCGTGGTTGTCTCTGATGAGCCGCGCAGCCCTCTCCTGCATCTTGTCCAAGGGAGCGTAAAACCGCTCCCGTTTGGGACAGTCAGTCAGCTGGAGCTAACAAAAATGGCCGCCCAGAGCAATCTTCTTAGCAGAAGAGTTCGCTGACGACCCTGTACTAAACGTTATGACGTTATTTATAGAAGAAATAGAAGTTCTTAAGGAGGCAAGAGTAGGAGAGAGAAGAGAGGTCACAAAGTCATGTGAGAGTCAGGGATTATGTTTGCTTATCAACAGTACCTCCCCTCCCCCTAGCGCTGGGGAAGTGTACTACCTCTCTGGCACGGGGAGCTTCCGTTAGCCCACAGTGACGTCCATCACCCCTCAAAAACAAGTTCTGTAACGTTACGTAACGTTACGTAAACCCTCCTTGGAACGCCCCACCCATAAGAGTGAAGTGCGTGCGAGCCGCGCCATACCCTCTCTCTCTCTCTCTCTTTGTCTCTTTCTCTCTCTCTCTCTCTCTCTCTCTCTCTCTCTCTCTCTCTCTCTCTCTCTCTCTCTCTCTCTCTCTCTCTCTGCTGCCTTCCTTCCTAGATTTTCCTCCTTTCCTTGCCTTTAATTTATTTTATCTTTCATTTTCTTTCTTTTCCTGGTTTCTCTGGAGTTACGTTCCTATCTCTTATTGCATTCCTTCCTATTCCTCTTATCTATTTTCCCGTCCTTCCTTCTCTCTTAATTTTTCATGTTCTTCTTCCCTTTCTACTTCATCCTTTCTTATTCTTATTCTTATTCTTATTCTTATTCTTATTCTCCTTTACTTTTTTTTTTTTTTTTTTTCATATTTCTCGTGGATACGTCTCTGTCTGTCTGTCTTTCTGTTGGTTAGTCGGTTTGGTCTCTCTCTTTCTCTTTCTCTCTCTCTCTCTCTCTCTCTCTCTCTCTCTCTCTCTCTCTCTCTCTCTCTCTCTCTGGTATCCTTCATTAATCTCCATTTCTTTTATTTTTTTCCTTCCTTCCTTCTCCATTTCTTTGCTTCCTTTCGTGCTTCTCACATTACCTTCTTAATCTCTCTCTCTCTCTCTCTCTCTCTCTCTCTCTCCTTTCCCTTGTCTCCTCTTTCTTTTACTCCTTCTCCTCCTTTGCTTCATCATCTCCTATTTTTTTTCCCCTAATTCATCCCTCCATCCTATTTCCTAATTTGGCACTCATTAGGTACCTCTTCGATTATTCTCTCCTCCTCCTCCTCTTCCTCCTCCTCCTCCTCCTCCTCCTCCTCCTCCTCCTTCTCCTCCTTCTCCTCTAATCCTCCTTCTTTCCTTTCCCTTTAGTTCCTTCTTGATTATTTGCTTCTTAGTCATCATCATCATCTACTTCCCTTCTTCTTTCTCCCTTTCTCGCTTCTCTTTTTTTCTTCATCCATTTCAGACTTATTATTTGTTACCCTCTCTACTTCCTCTTCCTCCTCTTCCTTCTTCTTCTATCATGTGCTTTTGCTTACACGTCCCTCATTCATTTCCTCATTTTCTCCTTCCTAGTCCCTCTCATTTGCCTCACACTTTTCCGCTTCTTTTTATCCTCTATCACTCTTCCTCCCATCCTCTCCCTCCTCCCACCAAGTCCTTGTTAGCACCGTGCCTCCCTTAACTTCGCCTCTGTCCCCCCTCTCCCTCTCTCTCCCTACCCCCTGTCATCCCTGATCACAAGGAACACCAAATTCAAGTCGAGTTGCAAAAGTTAGTCCCGCTGAGTTCCAGAGTTGTCAGTATTTTTGTTGGTATTTTTGTCTCTCACTCCACGGGATATACTTTTCACTCAGGGAGCTTTTGTTGGGGAGGGGAAGAGAGAGCGAGGAGGATTGTGGGGAGGGTGAGGAGGGGAGATTGTGTGGAGGATGCAGTGGGGAGGGGTACAGGATTGTGTGGGTGTGTTTTTTATTTTTAGTTTTTTTGTCTAGATTTCTGTATGTGTGTGTGTGTGTGTGTGTGTGTGATGGGGTAGTTGCCCTAGCTATCATTAATTGTTTGTAATGGTGGTGATAATGATAACTATGGTAATGACTGGATGATAATGATGGTGGATAAAATGATGTTTAGCATGCAGGAAGTGGTAACAGTGATAGAGATGACGATGGTAACGATGGCAGTGAGTAGTACGTAATACAAAGCGGTGATATAACAGTGATAGTTATGTTGATAGCTACAGTGGTGATGGTGGCAGGTGGTGATAAGCAGCCTGAACTACACCTATGGATAAAATAACGCCCACACACACACACACACACACACACACACACACACACACACACACACACACACACACACACAACAAAAAATACACAAAAGGTCACAGCCTGAATTTTTATCCGAGTTACAGTGGAGGAAACTGAACTGATATTTTTTTCCCTCTCTTTTCTCTAATACTCGTACCAAATGGCACTACCCCATACTTTATTTTTTATTTTTTTCAACAAACACTAATGGGACTTTTTATGTTTTTTTTTTCCTGGCTACACGAATTTTGCAAGCGTATTTCCGTACATGTCATTTGTTTTATTTCCATTTTCCTTATATTTTTTTATTATCCAACACATTTTTTCCTTTCTTTGTTTTCCTTTTTTCTTTTTCTTAATGACATTAATTCCTATTTTTTTCACCTCTTCAATTTCCACTCATTATATTACACATCAAAATTTTATTATTCATTATGTTTATTTATTCTCCCTTTCTTCCCTATCATTAAAGTTTTCTCTTTTCATTCAAATCTATATTTCTGCACCATATTTTTTTTTTTTTACCTTGATATGCATTATAACTTTTTTTTTTTCATCATTCCATGCTGTTTTCCTTTCATTAGCATTTTTCTGCTCTCCTGATGCTTGAACGGCTCTTTGTGTGTGTGTGTGTGTGTGTGTGTGTGTGTGTGTGTGTCATAAAACTTGGTGTGTGAAGCTCTCGTTAGCAAGGTGAGGTAAGCAAGGGAAGAGTAGAGGAAAGAGTGGTTTGTCCAAGAAACTTCTCGAACTTGAGAGAGAGAGAGACAGAGAGAGAGAGAGAGAGAGAGAGAGAGAGAGAGAGAGAGAGAGAGAGAGAGAGAGAGAGAGAGAGAGAGAAAGAGTGGAGAAATATACAAATAATTCTTAGTATACCAAAACACATTCTAATGGATGTGTTTTGGTGTACTGGAGAATTGTTTGTATGATTTCTCCACCACTTCTCCACTCTTGTATATTTCTCCACCTCTCCTGTCTCTCTCTCTCTCTCTCTCTCTCTCTCTCTCTCTCTCTCTCTCTCTCTCTCTCTCTCTCTCTCTCTCTCTCTCTCTTTCTCTCTCTCTCTCTCTCTCTCTCTCTCTCTCTCTCTCTCTCTCTCTCTCTCTCTCTCTCTCTCTCTCTCTCCTTCCCTTCCCTCTCTCTCTCTCTCCCTTCTCTCTCTCTCTCTCTCTTATCAACAAAAGAAAAAGTTAACTACCTAATAAGTAAGAAAAATAAAACCAAATCATACTATTCTTTTTTTTTTTTTCAGCGCAGAACAGAAGGAAAAAGTAATGATGGTGATTCACTCATAAAGTGCCAAGGATGAATAGTGTGTTGATGGTGGTAGTTAACAGAATGATTGTAGTTTTTGAAAAGGGCGGACGTTTGTGGTAATGGTAGTGAGTTGCATGTGGCGGATGATGGTGATTGTGGCGATGGTAATGGTGATGGTGGTAGTAGTAGTGGTGGTAATAACGATGGTGGTGGTGGTGGTGGTGGTGGTGTTGGAAATGGAGGTTGTATGAATGTGCTATAAAATATTTTATAACACACTAAAGAATTTAAAACAAATAAGTAAAGTGAATAAGTAAGTTTCAGTTGTTTGTATATGCATGTAAAATATTCTGGAAGCTCTTAAGATCAATCCAATTTCTCTTTTTTCTTTCTCACGTCACAAACTTCCCTTCGTTTCCTTCCTTTCCTTCCTTCATTCTTGGATCCCGATTCCAGCAAGCCACAATAGAAAGTAACAGCAGCAGCAGCACAGCAGCAATAGTATTAGTAGTATTGGTATTAGTAGTGGTAGTAGTAGTAGTAATATAACAGTAGAAGTTGATAAGAATATTTTTTTTTCCTGTGTATGTTGATATTTTTCCCTAAACTTACAAATCGACACTCCCCTATCTATGCCTCTTTCCCTTCCACTCCAAGTTTTATTCCTCCTCCTCCTCCTCCTCCTCCTCCTCCTCCTGTTCCTCCTCTTCCTCCTCCTCCTCCTTCTCCTCTTCCTCCTCCTCTTTCTCCTTCTCCTCCTCCCCCTCCTACCCAGCGGTGAGTCACAGTTTATGGGGGAGGACCGTTGCGTGGCGCCAGCATGTCGCCGTGATGCTGCTGTTGGTGTCTGGGGGTCTGGGGGTTCTTGGCAATGGTGATGGTGGTAGGAATGATTTTGCAAGCTTTATCTTTATTTATTTTTTCTATATACAGTGGCGTTAGAGAGAGAGAGAGAGAGAGAGAGAGAGAGAGAGAGAGAGAGAGAGAGAGAGAGAGAGAGAGAGAGAGAGAGAGGAAAAAAAAGTAGAAAAAAACAATATATGGTTAACTCCCAGAGCGAGAATCCCATCGGTGGCGCGTCCTCATCACTCACCGCCTCTCTTACATAGGAGCTCTCGCACTAGCTCACTCAATTTTTCCTTCGCCTTATTCTGTTTGGCCCACATTCAGAACACACGTAAAGGAACAACTTGTGCTCTTAACGAAGGAAACTGACAAACAACAAACACCCTATGCTTCTCTTATCTTATTGTTACTGTTGCTATTGTGTTACTACTGTTACTACTACTACCACTACTACTACTACTACTACTGCTGCTGCTGCTGCTGCTGCTGCTGCTGCTGTTGGTGTTAGAATTTTTTTTCTTCTTCTTCCTTTACAACAGCAACAACAACGACAACAACAACAACAACAACTACTACTACTACTACTACTACTAGCTACTACTACTACTACTGCTACTGCTACTGTGATTATTAATGTCATGATTGTCTGTAGGATGTAAGTTTTTGTCTTAAATTGTTTGTAATATAATTATTAATCTTAATTTATTGTCTTATTGCTGTCATGGAAACATGTATTACTGTAATTAATCTATGTCATGTCTGCTTAAGACGGCTTAGCTCAGCAGAACTAATGCCTCAACAATACCTGTACATAACTGTTCATTGTATATACTGGTGATATGGCAATAAACTAAACTAAACTAAACTTAACTAAAACTATTCCTACTGATACTAGTACTACTATGCACTACCACTACCACTCCCACTACTGGCTGGGTGAATTCTTACACTCCATCGTTGATTAATTGGCTTGCCTCTCGCTCATATTGCCTTCATTTGTTACAGTGTGACCGCCCGTAGATGCAGTTAGGAAGGCGTCAGTAGGGCGGAGTTGTATGGAAGTGTATACGTGGCGTGAACCGTATTATACTGGCCCGGATTCCGCCTAGCAGGGGCCACATACATCCCAACGCACTTCGCTTCCCATACGAGTATTAACAAAAGCAAGGCAGACTTGGCGGCGACCACTTGGCTTCCCTTTTCCCTGAAGACTGGAAGCGCTCGCACATAGAGCATTCGTTCGTGTTCCAAAACCTTTCGGGATCTGATCTGATTTTTGACAGGTTTTAGTAGAAGTTATTGCGATTTTCAAGTGTGTTTTATAGATCATGGAAGATCGCTTAACAATGATTCTAGGCCAGTGACCAGGGAATAACATGGGCATCTGATCTCCAAATTCTTTCTGACAGGTTCGAGCGGAAGTCATAACGGATTTTCAAAGGTGTTTTCATGATCCCAAGGATAGCTTGTCAAGGGGATTCTGGTCTAATGACAAAGAAAAAAACATAATGAAAAATGTGCTTGTCATCTCTGTGGTTGTGGTAAGGTGAGGTGAAATTTTATAAAGTCCAAAGAAATATTAATGTTGATTTCACAAGCTCATATATTTCAAAAGCTTCAGGCTATCATGAATACTACTTTCAAAAGCCACGAAAATGCCTGAGTCTGATTTTACTATTTGTAGCGCAGAGCACACTCATAATCTATCGCTAAAATAATGAACATATCCTTGAAAACCCGCAAGAACATTTTCCAGAGCATGTTAAAAGTAGTCGAGGTTATAGGTTGACACGTTCTCTTTTCTTTCTCTTTTTCTTCTTTCTTTTATCCATTTTCTCTTCTCTCTCTCTCTCTCTCTCTCTCTCTCTCTCTCTCTCTCTCTCTCTCTCTCTCTCTCTCTCTCTCTCTCTCTCTCTCTCTCTCTCTCTCTCTCTCTCTCTCTCTTCATTCTTCTTCTCCCTTTCCTTATTTGATTTTTTCTTTCTCTCTACTTGTAGGCAATTTCCCCAGCAATTACAAAAATAGGACATGATATTTTACACAACTTTTATCGATCAACATTATATCTCGATATTTTTACTTGTCAGGAAGCTCATCTTAGAGAAAATTTATAAAAATAAATCCTGGCACACACTTCCTTTCCTTAAAAGAAATGGAAGTAGAACCAGAAAGGGATGGCCAATTTTAGTTTCTGAGATTTCTTGGTACTCCTATTTTGAGCGTAGGTCATATCCGAGAAAGGAGAAATAACAGAAATAGGAAAAGACCACCAAAATTTCTCGTGAAAGGAATAAAAAGTGAACTCGTGCATCGAGGAGGGTGGACAGAATAGAGATGAGAGAGAAAGTAGAAAGTAGTGTGCAGTGAGAGCCTTGAGAGAGGATGGAGGTATGCATTTAGTAAGTTCGTAAGAGTTCTGTACCAATTAAAATAACTATAAAAGATAGTAAGATCCAGCACTGTCGCGGTGAGTGAGATAATCAAGGCGCAATTTGTTAGAGGAGAGCAGTCGATGAGGTGAAAAGCTAATTAGCAACGTAGAAATATGCCTTACCCTCACCTCAGGACGGTCACCTCCCAGCGTACTCTCAGGGAAGCAGAACAAGGGTTGCTCAGAAGGAAGTTATGAGCCTCCAGGCTCTCCTCCTGTCTTGTTTATATAATCCTGAGGCACTCCCGCGTCAAGGGAACACTGGAAATTAAGACGAAAAAAATGGAATGGATATAAACAGAGGTCGAATACTATGTGTTTTCTCTTCCCTTCTCCCTCCTCCTCCTCCATCTCCTCCTCCTCTTCCTGCATCGGGAGAGTATAGTGAGGAATATACGTTTTCTTTCTCATTAGCTGTTGCACTCCTCCTCCTCCTCCTCCACTTCCCCAACCACCACCACAACCTCTTCCATCTCTTCCACCTCCACCATCTCCACATCTCCACTTTCTGCTGCTTTTGGGTTAGGACTTTGGGATTTGTTTTCAAAAGGAGGAAAAGGAAAAGAAGGAGGAGGAAGAGTGAGTATGGAGGAGGAGGAGGAGGAGGAGGAGAAAGGGAGGGTAGAATGCAGACTCTGACGTGGGTGAGGTGCTTGATGCAAAGTTTGGTTGTTGTGCCAGACTGTATCAGCGAGGTTGGCAGTAGTAGTAGTAGTAGTAGTAGTAGTGGTAGTAGTAGTACAGTAGTAATAGTAATAGTAGTGATGGTGGTGGTGGTACAAAGAAAAGTATTTATCTATGTTATGGTGTTGCACTCTCTCTCTCTCTCTCTCTCTCTCTCTCTCTCTCTCTCTCTCTCTCTCTCTCTCTCTCTCTCTCTCTCTCTCTCTCTCTCTCTCCTTCCCTTCCCTTCCCTCCCCTTCTCTTCCCCTCTATTTTCTACTATCTTTCCCTCTGCATCTTCTTTCCTATCCAACATTCTTTCTATTTCCTACCTATTTTTTCCATACCTCCTTTCTCTTCCTTCATCCCTTTCTTCCCTCCCACTATCCCTCCCTTTCTTCCTCCCCTCTCTCCCTGCCTCATCCCTCTTCCTCCCTTCCTCCCTCCCTCACTCCCTCCATCCCTCCCTCCCTCTCTGCACTGGATCAT
>NC_087161.1:15473273-15478273 GCF_035594125.1 Scylla paramamosain
CTTCCTGAAGGGAAGTTATTGTGCAAGACTCTATCTAAAGCTTTTGATATGTCTAAGGCAACAGCAAAAGTTTCACCAAAATCTCTCAAAGAAGATGACCACAGTAAGGAAAGCCAGAAGATCACCAGTAGAGCGACCTTGACGGAACCCATACTGGCGATCAGATAGAAGGTTGTGAAGTGACGGATGTTTGAGAATCTTCCTATTTAGGATAGATTTTAAAAACTTTAGAGAGACAGGAAATTAAATCAATATTAGGACGGTAGTTTGAAGGATTGGAACGGACACCTGTTTTAGGAATAAGACTGAATGTAGGCAAACTTCCAGCAAGAAGAAAAAGTAGATGATGATAGACAGAGTTGGAAGAGTCAATTGACTGGGCAAGGTGCAAGGACGGAGGCACAGTTTCTGGAGAACAATAAGAGGGACTCTATCAGGTCCATAAGCCTTCCGAGCGTTTAGGCCAGCGATGACATGAAAAACGTGATTGCGAAGGATCTTTAATGGGTATCATAAAGTAGTTAAAGGATGGAGGAAAGGGAGGAACAAGCCCTGAAGGTAGAGTTTTTAGGTTTTGAGCGAAGAGTTCAGCTTTAGAAATAGATGAGATGGCAGTGGTGCTATCAGATTGAAATAAAGGAGGAAAAGATGAAGAAGCAAAGTTATTGAAAGATATTTTTGACTATGTGCCAGAAGTCACGAGGGGAGTTAGATTCCTGGTGAAAGATTTTGACATCACTTTCTATTAATGGAGTTTTTAGCTAATTGGAGAACAGACTTTGCATGATCCCTTGTGCAGGAATGTAAAGCGCATGAGATTCAGATACTTGATAGAGAGGTAGCCCACAAAAGGTACTTAAGCCTTCCATCATCAGAATCTCCATGCACTTTATATATTATGCCCAGAACCATGCTCAAGTCTGTTCTCCAACTAGCCAAAAACTCCTTCGTTAACAGAAAGTCTCAAGACCTTTCAAGATTTAACTCCCCTCGTGACTTCTGGCATCTAGACACAATATCTCCAATAACTTTGCTTCTCTCTTCTTTCCCTCACTCTATTTCAACCAGATGGCACCACTGTCATCACATCTATTTCTAAAGCTGAACTCTTCGCTAAAAATCTTTGCTAAAAACTCTACCTTGGACGATTCCTGGGCTTGTTCCTCCCTCTCCTCCGCCTCTGACTACTTCATGGTACCCTATTAAATTCTTCGCAATTATGTTTTCCATGCCCTTGCTGGCCTAAACCCTCGGAAGGCTTATGGTCCTGATGGGGGTCCCTCCCTATTTGTTCTCCGAAACTGTGCCTCCAAATGCTTGCACCTTGCCTAGTCAAACTCTTTCAGCTCTGTCTGTCAACATCTACCTTTCCTTCTTGCTGGAAGTTTGCCTACATTCAGCCTGTTCCTAAAAAGGGTGATCGTTCTAATCCCTCAAACTACCGTCCTATTGCTTTAATTTCCTCAACACTATCTAAGGTTTTTTAATCTATCCTCAACAGAGAAGATTTTTAAACATCTATCACTTCACAACTCTTCTTATCTGATCGCCAGTAATATGGATTCCGTCAAGGCTCTACTGGTGATCTTCTGGCTTTTCCTTACTGAGTCTGTGGTCATCCTCTTTTAAAGATTTTGGTGAAATTTTTGCTGTTGCCTTGGACATATCAAAAGCTTTCATCGTGAGAGATCTGGCACAAAGCTTTGATTTCCAAACTACCCTCCTACAGCTTCTATCCTTCTCTCTGTAACTTCATCTTAAGTTTCCTTTCCGATCGTTCTATTGCTGCTGTGGTAGACGGTCACTGTTCTTCTCGTAAATCTATTAACAGTGGTGTTCCTCAGGGTTCTGTCCTGTCACCCACTCTCTTCTTATTATTCATTAATGATCTTCTAAACCAAACTTTTTGTCTTATCCACTCCTACGCTGATGATACCACCCTGCCCTTTTCCACGTCTTTTCATAGACGTCCAACCCTTCAGGATGTAAACATTTCACGCAGGGAAGCCACAGAACGCTTGACTTCTGATCTTTCTAAAATTTCTGATTGGGGCAGAGCAAACCTGGTATTGTTCAATTGCCTTCTAAAACTCAATTCCTCCATCTATCAACTCAACACAACCTTCCAGACAACTACGTCCCCTCTTCTTCAATGACACTCAACTGTCCTCCTTCTTCTACACTGAACATCCTCGGTCTGTCCTTTACTTATAATCAGAACTGGAAACTTCACATCTCATCTCTAGCTAAAACAGCTTCTATGAAGTTAGGTGTTATGAGACGTCTCCGCCAGTTTTTTTTTTCACCCCCCCCAGCTGCTAACTCTGTGCAAGGTCCTTATCCGTCCATGTATGGAGTATGCTTCACATGCTCTGGGGGGTTCCACTCATACTGCTCTTCTAGACAGGGTGGAATCAAAAGCTTTTCGTCTCATCAACTCCTCTCCTCTAAAAATGACTGTCTTCAGCCTCTCTATCATCGCCGCAATGTTGCATATCTAGCTGTCTTCTTCTGCCGCTATTTTCATGCTAACTGCTCTTCTGATCTTGCTAACTGCATGCCTCCCCTCCTTCCAAGTGGCCTCGCTGCACAAGACTTTCTTCTTTCTCTCACCCCTATTCTGTTCACCTCTCTAACGCAAGAGTCAACCAGTATTCTCAATCATTCATCCCTTTCTTTGGTAAACTCTCTGGAACTCTCCCTGCCTGCTTTTGTATTTCCACCTTCCCATGACTTGAATTCCTTCAAGAGGGAGGTTTCAAGGCACTTATCCTTCAACTTTTTACTACCGCTTTGAGCCCTTTTATGGGACTGGCATTTCAGTGGGCATTTTTTTTTTTTAATAGGATTTTTTGTTGCCCTTGGTCAGTGTCCTCCTACATAAAAAAAAATAAATAAATAAAATTGAAAAAACGCTGCACAGAAGCACGGGAGACCAATTCTGTGTGTGTTTAACAACCACGCCTCATCACGTGTTGATAAGAGGCAACCAGGGGCTGAAGAATAGAATTAGTAATTTCTCCTCGCCTTGCTCTGCCTGGCCCTATCTCCACCCTCCCTCCCACCACCCTGCCTTGCTCCACCCCACGCCCCGCCCTGGCGAGGCCCCCTTTACCATATCCGGGCGGAGGCACAGACGGGGGAAGTGGGGTATAGAGAAAGAATTAAAAAAACAAAACATATACACTTCTCCTTCCCGGAACTATTGTGTATGATGGAAGGGTTTTTAAAAAAAAAGAGAGGAAGTTATGTTAGAGGAATAGGGGAGAAGTACGTTGAGGGAGGAAGAAATATATAAACACTGTGTATTTTATTTTTATTTTTCCTTGTAATAGTAGTAGTAGTAGTAATAGTAGTAGTAGTAGTAGTAGAAAGCACAAAGGAATACATAGGAATACAAAGGGAAAGCCAAACAGCAACAGACCTTTTGGTCCTTGCAAGGTTGTTTGGTAACTACTTCCTAACTAGCTACAGGGAAGAGAGACAGGACAGCATAGCAGAAGGCTCCTCCCCACCCACCACTTCCCTCCAGCTTGCGCTGGCATGGAAATAGTTGGGAAAAGTACCATGCAGTATGGAAAAATTGACATGGAAATTTTCCTATAGGAAAGGATGAAAAGGAAGTTCTACTATTCAACCCTACGGTGAACTCTATACGCCTATCTGAAAGTTAATACAAGTTATATTAAAACTGGTGTAGAATAAAGAGTTTATTAGTGTATTTAGTAATTATTCGGACAAGAAGAGAGCTTGTTGGGGATTTGCTTTTAAATATTTGTCTATTTTATTTTTTGAATGATTCAGTAGTATTGCTGTTTGTCACAATTTCGTAAGGAAGTTTATTCCATATATTTACTATATGATTAAGGAAAAATGTTTTGGCCTCGTGGGATTTAAAACGTTTGGGTATAATCTTGAATCTATTATTTCTTGTTAGGTTAGAATGATCAATGGTGAAATATTTATGTGCATTAATGTTACTATATCATTTGAAAATTTTTTGAACACTTCAATTAGGTCTCCTCTTATCCTGCGCTTTGTTAAACTAAATAGGTTTAGTTCTTCCAGTCGTTCCTCATACGGCTTATTGCGCAATCTTGGAATCATCTTTGTGACTCTGCGCTGTATCTTTTCTAGTTTTTCAATGTCTTTTTTGTAGTATGGGGACCAGAACTGTACACGAGTATTCTAGATGAGGCACGCGCACCAGTGAGTTATATAAGGCAAGTATAACCTTTTCTGATTTAAATTCAAAGGTTCTTCCAATAGAACCCTACTAATTTATTTCCCGTCTTTACTGTTTCTGTGCAGTGTTGACTTCGGATTTAGGTCGTTTGACACAAACGACCCCAAGATCTTTTTCTTTATCAACACTTGACAGTGGCATGTTATTCATTACATATCTCGCCTGAACATTGTTGCTTCCGATATGGTAGAACTTTGCACTTTTCTATATTGAATCTCATCTGCCATTTTTTCTGCCCAGCTTGTTAGTTTTATTGAGGTCACACTGCAGTTCCTGCCATTGTGACACAGACGTTACCTCTGCCTTGTTATTTTGGTGTCGTCTGCAAATTTACTTATTTTGGTGCAGTTTATCCCTTCATCAATATCGTTTATGTACATTATGAAGAGTACAGAGGAACGCCGCTATTTATCTTATGCCACTCTGACTCTTTTCCATTAATCACAACACGCTGTTTTCTGTCAGAGAGCCAGAGTCTCAGCCATTTCAGGGTGTTTCCGGCAATGCCGTGAGCTTTTTAACTTTACTGATGAGTGTCTTATGGGGAACAGTGTCGAAAGCTTTCTGGAAATCAAGGTAGATAATATCAACAGCTTTTGTCTCGTTATACGAGTTAAATACTTCGTAAAAGAAGTCTAGTAAGTTTGTTAAGCAGGAACGTTTGGTTCTGAAACCGTGTTGCGAATCCTTTATGATTCTATTTTCTTCTAAATATTTAACAATTTTATCTCTAATTATTGTATCCATCAGCTTG
>NC_087161.1:15483273-15490813 GCF_035594125.1 Scylla paramamosain
GCCGCGTGGAAACTCTAATGACGTGTCGGAGGGGAAGTGAACCGAGGAGGCTAAGGAGGAGAAAGAGGAAGAAGAAATGGAGAAGGAGGAAAAGGAGAAATGAAAGGATGGGGGCTAAGAAGAGACGGACAGAGGAGGTGGGAAAAAGTAGAAGTAATAGACGGAGAAGGAGGAGAATGAAAGAGAAGGGCACGAAGTGGGGAGAGAAACGAAGGAGGAGGGAGGGCAGAGGAAGGAAGAAGAAGAGGAGGAGGAGGAAGAGGAAGGAGGGAGGAGAATGAGGAGAAAGAAAGAGAGAATATGGAAAGAAATAAGAAGGAACCAGTGGGAGGAGTTGAAGGAAAGAAAAAATATATTAAACTCTGTGGTTACTTTGTGTCTACAAGCGCTTCTGGGAATTGTGCAAAAAAGTAAAGAAAGGAGACAAGACTTTATGACAAGCTGAAGGTAAATAAAGGAGGAATAGTTGGTGCAGTCATCTCCTTCTCCCCCTCCTCCTCCTCCTCCTCCTCCTCCTCCTCCTCCTCCAAAATGTGCTGAGGATTTGGAGCTAAAATATTTGTGCTGATGGTGGTGATACTGGTGGTGGTGGTAGTGTTATCGTGGTGGTGGTGGTGACAGTGAAATTGAGTGGTACTAATGTCTCTTTCGATATTTGTTTTATAGCATACGTTTTCTTGCTACATTTCTTCACTGTCAAAAATGTAGTAGTAGTAGTAGTAGTAGTAGTAGTAGTAGTAATAGTAGTAGTAGTAGTAGTAGTAGTAGTAGTAGTAGTAGTAGTACTAGTCGTGATTCAATTCAATTCAATTCAATTCAATATTCTTTATTCCACACAAGATGTGTACACAAACTAAAATACATACTAAAACTAAAAGAAAGAAAAACATTTCATTTAATTAGTAAAAAAAAAGACATAAATTTATACTAAATTAGACAATATCATACTGAATCCGACGTCACTCGGTGCACAAAGCATCAATCAACATCTTAGTTTCCCTTACATCTAAGATTGTGGTATCACATCTATCCCTCATCAAACACAATTCACGAATTTGTGCACCAGTCCATGCCAAGTTCGTACTGGTCACACTGCAGCTGCGTCCAAACCTTATTGATGTCTCCAATATTCATGTTAAATTTGTATGAAAGATATCTTACATTACTGCCCATTATTGGATATCTTCCATAAACCCCCATTCTTCCTATTGTTCTTATAACCATATTGTCTGATGTTAATATTTGGTTTATAAAAGCAATCTCCCGTTTTGCGAACCACATTTCTGGGGGCATAACATTAGCAATGTGAGGAAGCAGACTACAGTGTGTGGTCCAGGGCAGCTTCCACACTCGACACCCTTTCTGCAACCCTCCACGCTCGGTACACCGCTTCCATGCTACCATCACACACATTTAAAAGTTGACTACCATAAAAGCTAGAATAATGTTTAAAAAACAAAGTATTTCTTACATGTGACAGTCCACCCTTAAAACGGGATAAAAATGAATTACATTGTCGATAAAAATCAGTCACACATTTAGAAGTATCACATTTAAAAATATTTCTTCCTAAAACATTTCCCAGGTGTACAATTTCCTCCATAATATCAATAGTTTTACCATTAATTTCTACATTAGGAATTATATTACTTCTTTTATTACCGTGGAAAACTATTAATTTGCTGCTATTTTCGTTATACACAATGTCATATCTCGATGCATAATCTACACAGATGCTTATCATCTTCTTGAGAGCAAAAACACTTGGTGCTAGACCTTTTAGGTCATCAGCAAACCCGAAGGCTCCTGCATAGGTGCCACCCATGTAGCAGCCAACGCCAGGGATCTCGCAATTCCGTGAGTAACCCGTCTACATAAACACAATACAGTATAGGAGAGATCACACCACCTTGTTTGACTCCATTACTCACTTCAAATGTACTAGACAGTAAGTCATTCCATCTTACGCTTAGTTTTTGATTTCCGTACATGTTTAACAATAATCTACATATAAGAGGACATACATTACGTTTCAATAGAATATCAAATAATTTGCAATAATTAACTCTGTCGAAAGCCTTGCTTGCATCTAAAGTAAAGCCATAAACAGTTGTACCTTTAGATACATAATAAGACACAGTTTCTCTCACCATTGCTGTACACATAGTAGAGGATGTTCCTTCTTTGAACCCAAACTGCAAATCATTGGTCAATAGTTTATCCCTTTCTCTCATCAATACAATATTATCCCAGTATTTTACTCATCAAGCTACTAAGAGTAATCGCTCTGTAATTTTCACTGGTATTAAGATTTGCCCAACGACCTTTAGGAAGCGGTATCATAACCCCCTTTCATCATGCTGTGGGGAGAGAAACCGTGCCTCAACATGGCTGAAAACAGTACAGACAAGTGTCCGTGTAACACACATCACCAGCATGTATGAGATGGTCAGACATCAGGTCACCCTCACCTTCTCCCTTTTCAGGCCTCACTCTCCGCGGTGCTTGACGCACCTCATCAAGGCGTAATCAAGAGTATACTTTCATTACTATTTTTCTGACAAGAAAGTACACTGTTGATGGCTTAGATTGCAAACTATCCATCTCATTTGTATCGTATGAGGTACTGTTGTAAAGCTCTTCAAACTTTCCTTTAAATAAATCAGCTATATCTTTAGGACAATATTTTCCATCAACTGCCTTAGGCGTTTTTTTCCTTCTGTTTTCCCTTGTTTCTTACAGATCTCGGAAACTGTCTACCAGAAGCACTAGCCTGCAAACTCTCAGCTAATAATTTCTCTGTAGTTATTAACTCTTCTTGCTTTATAACCATCTTGCGTGCTTGGTGATAACATTTACGTGTTGTACGGCGTATTTCAGCAATGAGACCTTGCTGAGGTCGTTCACTGTCTACCCATAACCTATTGCCAAAACAAAGCAGTGCAGAAAATAACCCTCAACACAATCATTCCAGCCTGGCACAATTTTCTTAACTCTCCCACAATTTGTCCTTGGTATACCACTCTTTACTTGCCTTTATAAGTGCATTGGTGATATGATCATAAAATGCTGCTATTTCCATTTCATGCTGGGTGCACATATTATTTCTACACGTAACATATCTTCCGGTAGGGGAACATTTAACAGATATCCAGTGACTAACTCTTTATACCTTAATATATCCTCAGTATTTGCCTTATGCCAACATATGCGCTCGGAGGTCTCAAGCTCAATATTTTTCCACATTATAAGAAATAGTAACATCTAAAACACACTTTATAGCTATATGGTCTGATGGATTGTTTACAGAATCAATAGTAGTATAAGTCTGAAGGAAGTTAGATGTATTGTCTGATATCAAAAAATGATCTATCAGGGATTTAAAATTATTTCCTTTACTGCAATAAGTATAAGCAACTGTGGATAAGGCATCATTATCACAACAATAAAACCTGTACTCATCGATAAATTTAGCAAAGGCCAGTGTAATGCAAGGGCGTAACACGGCTAAAATCAGTATTAAAATCACCACCTACTAATATAAAATCTATATCATTACTAAGACTAAGAACTGCTATATCACTCAGTATATTTACATATTCAGTTACATTTTGGTCACGCCTTTGATCATCACAGGGCATATATACACATATCACCAAACCCGTTTGTTCTGGTAATTGAACTCGAACAGCACACAATCGTTTGGATTCATAAGGTACAGGAGTGACACGAAACCGCTTGGAGTCACGCCACAGGATGGCTGCTCCGCCGTGCGGCCTACCCCACACCAGCCGACCCTCCTCCATGGCGCTGACCCCGTGCACATTCACACCCTCACCCACTCCATAAAACCAATCAAGCTGACTCATAAACAAACCATGCTCCTGGATTAAAAAAAAATCACTTTGATTATAAAGCTCACTTGGGAACGGTGCCCTTAAATCATCTGCATATTCACAATTATAGCAAACACTAGCAGTAGTAGTAGTAGCAGTAGCCGATGGCCGCCTGTCACCACGAACTCTCCCTGGAGGCCGCCCACCGCAAGAATGAGCAGGAGAAGATCCGAGCGTATGGGGAAAGAATCCAACACGTTGACCAGGGCAGCTTCACACCCTCTGGTCTTCACCACATCTGGCAGGATGGGCTCCAAGGCTCAGTGCTTCTACTCAAGACTAGCCGACCTAATGGCAGAAAAGAAGCACCAACCAAGGAGCCATGTCGTCGCATGGATAGAGGTGCCGTCTCTCATTCTCCCTCCTCAGATCTGCCCTCCTGTGTCTCAGGGGGACAAGGCATTCCACTCCCATGCCTGCAGACTTAGGAGGCCTCGACTGCGAGGCTGGTGGTGGAGAGTGGCATAAGAGTAGATAAAGGTAGAGGTAGAATGAATTTATAGTTAACAACTAATGTTTATATTATAGAGTATTAGATATGGTTGGATGCCACAGTCATTAGCGGGAGCTGGGGCTAATGACCTCCAAGTAATGGAGCCCCTAATTGACACATCAATAAACATGGGGTGGAGGTATTATTATTATTAGTAGTAGTACTAGTCATAGTAGTAGTAGTAGTAGTAGTAGTAGTAGTAGTAGTAGTAGTAGTAGTAGCAGTAGTAGCAGTAGTAGTAGTAGTAGTAGTAGTAGTAGTAGTAGTACAATATCAGAAACATCAACAACATTAGCAGCAAAGGCACACAAACAGCAGCAGTAGCAGCAACAGAAGCATCACAAGTAGGCGGAAAGTACCATTAGCAGAAGCATTGATGGCGGAAGCGGCAGCATCGGTAAGGGAGCTGGCTAGGGTCGGTCGGAGCGGCACCATCAGATCCAACGTTGTAATGGCGGCGTGTCGGTGGTGGCGGCGGCGGTGGTGGAATAGTGATGAGGGTTTGGGAACATTAAGGTAGAAGAGGTGGCTGCGAACACCTCTCCAGGCTGGGCGACACCACGGCGTCCCCACCAGCAGGCGTTAGGATAATACAGTCGTCTGAATGCAGCACAGGCCACCAGCACCACGTCACCTCCAGCAGCCTCTTCAACCCAGTGCCTCTTACTACGCCTCCTCCCCCTCCTCCTCCGCCTCCTCCTTCTCCTCTGAGTCGTCGTCGTCGTCTCTCTCTCCTCCTCCTTCTTTTTCCTCCACGTCTTCTTAGGTACATTTCAGTCGAATAACCTGCAACATATCTACTCCATTTCTAGCCCTCCTCCTCTTCTTCGTCTGTCTCTCCCTCCTCTTCGTCCTCTTCCTCCTCCCTGTTGATGATGTTTCGTCTTCTCTTGTTTGTCTCCTCTCTCTCTCTCTCTCTCTCTCTCTCTCTCTCTCTCTCTCTCTCTCTCTCTCTCTCTCTCTCTCTCTCTCTCTCTCTCTCTCTCTCTCTCTCTCTCTCTCTCTCTCTCTCTCTCTCTCTCTCTCTCTCTCTCTCTCTCTCTCTCTCTCTCTCTCTCTCTCTCTCTCTCTCTCTCTCTCTCTCTCTCTCTCTCTCTCTCTCTCTCTCTCTCTCTCTCTCTCTCTCTCTCTCGCTATTGCCCACATTTATACATATAGGAAGAATAATATAAGTATATAAGTATATAAGTATGAGTATAGATAATGCATACTATACACTACACACTATACTATATACAATAAACGACGATGTCAAGGTGGATGCTGCTGCAGCCACCTATGTGCGACAACCTTCGCCTGCTGAGTGGACATTTACCTGATGTCCACAGCAGTGAGAGTAGACTTTCCACAGCCTTACCGTTGCGGCGGTGAAGGCGCGCTAGTGGGTGGTGGAGTGGGACCTTGGAACCTCCAAGAGGGAGTCATTGCTCAACACCGTCCTCGTGCATCGCTCGAGCCTCTCCTCTGGGTGGCCCTCAGGTCCGCCAGGTGCCGGTGCGTGCTGGACCTGTGCCTTGTGTAGCACCGTCAGGGCGGCGACTCTCCTGCGGTGCTCCAAGCTGTCCCACGCGGGAGCTTGCTATGCCGGTTTGCTGCGTCCGCTGCTGCTGCTGTTGTCGTTGCTGCCATGGCATATTCCACGGCAGGTCTGACTTGGGCATTGTACAGAGTCAACAGATCATCAGGAGAGAGGAGGTGTTTCACTCGGCGCAGCAGTGTCACCCTCAGGAAGGCATTTCGGGTCACCTTCTCGAAGTGCTTGTCAAACCGCAGCTGAGAGTCAATCTTCACGCCGAGGATGTCAGTGCTGTCCTGTAGACCTATGACGTCTTCCCCAAGCCTCAGCCTTCCACGCAGCTGGTCTACATCCTCCCCGGCACGTGATATTACCATGGTCTGGATTTTGTTGGGGGCAAACTTGAATTGCCACCTCTCTCCCCAGACCACCACGTCGTTCAGCTGTCTGTTGACGGAGGCTATCACGTTCTGTACTTCTTCCCTCGAGTAGGTTCGAGAGAGAGTACATTCGTCAGCGTAGGCGCAGGCTGCGGGGTGCCCTGCAGAATGTCATTCTGGTAGATGTTTCACAGCGTGGGTCCCAGGACTGACCCTTGTGGAGCAGAGGCCTGTACTGGATAGCTGGCTAAGGTGTTTCCTGCCAGTGAGGTAGCTGGAGAACAGGTGGAGCAACTCCTCAGGCGTTCGAGCTTCACTATCAGGCCTCGATGCCACACACAGTCGAAGGCTCCAGCTATGTCGAGGGCAGTCACTAGGGAGGGACGACCAGTGGCGAGGGCGTCGTGCCAGGCCCTTTAAAAGGAGGAGGAGGTCTGAGGTGGAGCGGCCTTTTCTGAAGCCAAACTGCTTTTGGCGACAGCTCTCTCTCTCTCTCTCTCTCTCTCTCTCTCTCTCTCTCTCTCTCTCTCTCTCTCTCTCTCTCTCTCTCTCTCTCTCTCGTTTTTTCTCAAATTTGCCCTTCATGTTTTTCTATTTATCCTCTTCCATCTCCTCCTGCTCTTCTTCTTTCTCCTCTTCCTCCTATTTATCTTTCTCTTCATCCTCATCCTCATCTTTTCATATTCTTGATTCTCTTCATTTCATTCTCCTAATCCTGCTCCTCCCTGCCCGTCTTTCCATTCTCACCTTCCCTTCTCATCCAGTTCCTCCTCCCCTTCTTCGTTTTCCTTTCTCCTCCACTCCCTTCCAATTCCAGAGTCCTTACGAATGCCTTTCACCATCGTTTGCATTTCCTTGGCTTAGTGGATTGATATGGTGGTGGTGGTGGCAGTAGTGGCTGCGGTGGTGGTGATGGTGTTGGTGGTGGTGGTGGTGGTGGTGGTGGTGGTGTGACTATGATGTTAGTGCTTACAGATGCAGAAAATTATGACAATACTTTAGGAGGAGTAGAAGGAAGAAGAGGAGGAGGAGGAGGAGGAAGAGGAGGAGGAGAAGGAGGAGGAGGAAGAGAAGGAGAAGAGGAGAAGCAGCGATGGGGAAAGGCCGGAGAAGAAAGAGAAGAAGGATATGTGAAGGCACAAAAAAAAAAAATTATGAGAACGGAGAACACAAAGGAAGAACAAACAGCAGCAGCGGATCTATTTGGCTGTTTGCTGAAACTATGCAGTCTAATACGCAGTGAGAGAACTAGAAT
>NC_087161.1:15490913-15498413 GCF_035594125.1 Scylla paramamosain
AGCTTTCTTCACTTTAGCAGCACGTGGCATACAATTCTGCGTCTTAACTGAGTTGTGCAGCTCCCTAAACTCTCTCACTATACCAAGGAATCTGCTGCTGCTTATCATGACATATGAGGCCGCTAAAAGCAAATATCTTAACAACGAGGATAAGCGTGACTGTTGTTCTGAACACCGCCGACACCGCTGTCTCTCCGCCGTCATCACCACTGTTACCATACCTTTAAACACTTTAAACACTTTATTATGTTTGTCTGTAGTACATATATAAGCTTAAGGTACAATTAATTGAAAGACAAACAGCCCCTTATGAAGCACAAGCTTTTTGGGCACACTTAATATCTACTTAATACTGAAATGTAAAACAACACTAAACTAAAAATCTAATTGAAGAAAATGTAAAAAAAAATAAATAAATAGCAATAACAAAAGATTTAGGGATAAATGGCTTTGCAAGAACAGGAAGGAAAGGAGAAAAATCATAATTATACATGAGAAATAGAGAAAATTGAAGTGGAATCTGATTATAAACAAGCAAATATTTGTTTTGAGAATAATTAAACAAACAGAAATAAATATGTATATATACTAGAGGATATAAACTATTTTAGTTACATTGGATATGAACTATTTGGTTACCACCACCGTCATCACCATCAACACACTTTCCATCACCATTATCACCATCATCACTGCCGCTATCAGCACCTGAACCAACACTCGATGGGCAACACTTGATAAACATGAGAAAATTCTGCAACTATTAATATGCCAACAAGAGTAGATAAGGTAGATGTTTCTCGGCGCGTGACCGGAAAAAAATCGTCCGTCTGTCCATTCATTTTTTTTCGCTACCCCATGTTGTAGTCAAAGTGTCATTTCACTTAGGTACTGCAATACTGCAACAAACCACATATGATTCAGAAATGCGTTAATTTATTTTGCTACTATAAGTTACCATCACCTTCATAATCAAGAAATATAGATGCTAAAAGTATTTTATGGTACCAATTTCAATAGGGAAGATATTATTCCATCACCCGCTATTTCCTAAAATGTTGTATCTCTCGTTTTGAAGGCATAAGAAACAAACTCGTCTTGTTTCGCTACCACTAACTTCAGGAGCATGAAATATAGATGCTAAAAATATCTTGCTGGATTATTTTTAGTTACAAAGACTATATTTTCACGGACAGGTGTCTGAAATGTTAGCTGTCTTGTTTTGAAGGCATAAGAAGCAAACAAGTGTAATCTTGCTGCCAGCCAACTTCTCATTTGTCATCATTATCTTTTTCGTTTCCCTTCCCATCCTCAATTTCTAAGTAATTATCGTCCATGACAGCTGTGGCTTTCTGTCTATATATCACTCGCTATTCTCTCTCACTTTGCTTGTAGAGGAAACCGTCTATCATATTCTGTAATGTTACTTTGCAGTGAAATACACTCCCTGGGTACTCTGCCATAAATGTATGCGTTTTGTCTCCTAAACACTGCTAATTCAATCCACCAGCAGCACAAGAAGTCCTGCACGAATGATGCAAGAACTACTAAAAAGCATCAAGATTGTTCAACTACAGCATTACAAAGATAAAAAAAAAAAAAAAATCTGATAAGAAAACCGCCTTGTGTAAGTGAGTGAACACAAGCACTGTAACACACACACACACACACACACACACCACCTCCTATCAAGCTCCCTCAGTACAGTAGTAGTCGTAATCGTAGTAGTAGTAGTACTAGTACTAGCAGTAGTAGTAGTAGTAGTAGTAGTAGTAGTAGTAGTAGTAGAATAAGTACTAGCAATAATAATAATAACAACCAAAGCGTTCATTCCTCCAGAAAATAAATATAATAAACAACACTATGGGAGACCCAGACTTGACTCACTCACTGTACGGGCATCGCAGGGAATTAGGGGGAAAAACACGGCAGAATTACCTTGACAGAACACACACACAGCAGTCAGTGAGGAACCCAGCACGTCACGACCCGCTAAGCTCACCTTGTCATGCAGGAAATGTTCGAAACGGCACCAAGACATTACTTGACTGAAATCCGCAACCCTCCTCCTTCCCTCTCCTCTCCTCTCCCCGCCACTCTCCCATGCCTCACCTCACGCTGTAATGACCTGACTGCAGACTGAACAATGACAGCACACCACTCCCGTCTGTCTGACTCCATCACTCCATATCCCGCACCGCCAAGGTGGTTGTGTTTCTGTGCCATTGTAAATCACTGGTTAATGCCGCACTGTTCCTTGACATTCTCATCACGCTATGCTCAGCTACTGCCTATTGTGTGTGTTATCTATCTAGTCATCAATATTAATTCACTTTTGATGCTGGTATGGCAAAATTACTATACTCTTTGCATCTGTTGATCTATATTTATTTACTTGTTTCTTTTCTTGTCATACAAATATAAAGCCAGGTCAAATGCACACACACACACAAAAAAAAAAAAAAAAAAAAAAAAAAAAAAAAAAAAACTTGGTGTTCTCTCCCAAAAGAAAGCACCAGTTAAAAATTTGAGATGGAATGGCTGTGCTTTTTATTTGAGCTAGCTTTGTAATAACCTTAAATTGGTTCAGTCTGCCATGCAGGCTTAACGCATGAGAAAATGCTTATTCTGGAATATTTGTATTTAATATCACATTGCAATTCCCTTCTTTTTCAATAAACATGGAAAAATTTTTTTAAAATTTTAAATGACATATTACACTGGTGCTCTGACAGGGAAGAACCTCATACTGCCCTGAATTGACCAGGAGCCACCTTGCGTGTGGTCAGCTGGTCTTTTATGGTCTCCTTTCCTCCCATTCTTATATTCTGGATGACCATGCACAGGAGAGGTAGACACTTACCTGTAGTGAGCACGGGTGTTGAGGATGAAGCTGGGAGGCCTGGATCATATCGTCCAGGGTGTCGTTCAAGGTGTCTAAGCTGTCCTCGCTGTCCTCCTCCTCCCCTTACCAGGGCTTTCCTTGTTGTCAGAGGTGGGTTCAGGCTCTGAGGGCTGAGATAACACTTTCATAGCTACTGACCAAGCTCTTCACTGACTGTGCATTAACATCCTTTTAAATGAGTATATTCCAGTCATCCAACCAGGCAATTTCCTTCAGTATAAGGCAAAGTCATAATAGCCAATGGGCTAATAAGTAATCTATTATCTCCTAATGGTAATATCTATTGCAAAATAGACAACTCACCTTCCAGACAGTTTCCCCAGTCTCAGAGCAGTTCAGTCCAACAAATTTCAAGGCTTCATCAAGGTTGAAGTCAAGATTGAAGTCTGGTACTGTCTCATTGAGGGTGAAGGACGGAGAGTTAAGAGGAGACACAGAGTCAAGGGTCACGTCTCCTCCGCTGATGTTTTTTCTTAGGAGACAGTAAATGCTCACCTGCAAGCAAAGGATGAACAGTAATTACACAAATACTGTCAACACTCTTTCTGTTATTCTTGTAACAAATTTGATGTACAAAGCTACAACCTATGATGCTGTGGTTTGTTTTTCTCATCACCAACTTGTGGGGGTCATCAGATAAACAATAACATATTGGTGCCTAAAACATTAAAGCTCTTATGATAAAATTTGATCCAAATATGCTTTAAAAATCTTACAATAAGAACTATTCATGAATAAATGATGAATATAGCTTGCCTGGTTTTCAACAACAGTTAATGCTTAAATATGTTATGTATATATACTAAAAAGAAAGCATACATGGTTTATGTATATAAATAAACTGTAAAAAACATATATCACATGGCAACCATTACAACTACATAAAGGATATAATGTTCCCTTCATGTTCAGAGCAATTATAGTCATCCATGAAACCTCAACCAAAACACTCACAATCTTCATCATTGAAAATATAAACAAAATGTGTCTACACACACACACACACACACACACACACACACACACACACTACACATTATGTAAAGCAGTACACACCCTATATTTTCATCACAGCAGTAATTTCTCAGGACTCATAACTGTTCCTCAGTGTTACCAGTACCTCTAGTAATTTGTGATCCTTGATGGTGGGTGGAGGGAGGCCTCCTGCCTGGCCAGGAAGCATTAGTGAGCCTCCTGCCACCCAGGTGTACCTGCCCTCTGTTCCCCACTCCTTCAATGATCCCATTATGATTAATGATTCCACTCTATGGCCACCACCAAGCCTAAATATTTTTCTTACTTGGAAAAGAAAAGCTCAAATCAATAAGCCTTCACTGAGCTACAGATCACCGTGGTCTAGATATATAACAGCCATTGGCAATTATTGCACAAAATACTGTAGCACACTACTGTACTTGCAGGGATAAAATAATATCCTTCAGTCTTGATATAAGCCAACTCTCAAAGTGCTACACCACAGCTACACAAGACATAACATTTTCCCCAAAATCTCTTGTCCTGTGTGTTGCTGCACTGCTGCCAAGAGTACACCACCTCACATGTGTGTCTTGTGAAGATAAGAAACCATGCTATCACTATACCATTAAATACTTACTCAGTCATAAGTCATAACAATGTGTGTGCAGCAGATTCCTCAATAACATTTCAAGGTTACTGACTACTGGCACAGTCCTTCATACAATGACACATACAAAAAGTTGCTAATGTAACCACAACAGGGTACTCATCTATTCACTTCACTGTGTTGTGAAAAGCCCTTTGATTACAAGATTATAACAAGAAACTTGCTGGAGTATTACACAGATCACTATCTCACAGTTCTTGAGCCACCAAACGCCATGCGAGCACCACCATATGACCACTGTGTTACCACCACTACCACCGCTGTCACAACCACCATTGCAACTACACATGGGGAGGAGGGGCAGAGCCTCACACCAGACAGGTGGTGCCTGATCAGCCAACCTACCAATATGGCTGTGCACCCAACAGGAAACTTGGCCAAATGGTGTAACAAAGGCCCTCCTCCAAGCCTGGGGGCCACTACACTTTCATGGGGGGGAACAGGAGGAGACCTAATGAGGGGGGAGAAGGAATACCACGAAGGGTTGGATTCGCAAGGGTTGACTAACGCCAGCCGGATATCCCATCACATAATGCTGCTGCCAATATCCCGCTGCGATGCCCAAAATGCACCCCCCTCCCAGCATGGGCGCCACCAGGCCAACCCCTAATACAGTAAAATCCCTCTCATCCGGCATTCAAGTATCCGGCAGCTTCAAGTATCCGGCACATTTTTCCCCGAGCCTTAAAATCTATAAAAAAAATCAATGTGTACTCATAAAATTGATTAAAATTCCCGCGTGAGGCATACTTTGTCCCCTCGCCACCAGAGCACACTGCTTCGCACCACCTGTGGTCCACTGCACTGTGTTTACTCAGTGACTCAGTCCCGCATGTGTACTGTTTATCACCTGACGCCTTCATCATACCTAAAGTTGTAGAAAAGAGGAAGCGTGTTGTGCTTACACTTAAGCAGAAGGTAGAAATTTGTCGATGATTAGAGAGAGGTGAAAGCAGACAGCAACTAATGGCAGAATATGGTGTGGGCTCATCAACTATTTATGACATTAAATCCCAAACGAAAAAGTTGCGGGATTACATGAAAGTCACCGACACCCCAAAGGCAGTGGAAAAATCATCACACACTGCAGTATCATCATAATGAAATGATGGACAAAGTGTTATACGAGTGGTTCAGCTTGAAAAGATCAGAAGGAGTCACAATTACAGGCCCAATGCTACAACTGTGCTGGTGAGTGTGAGGTGGCAGCACGGGCGGCGACGCACGGCACAGCGATCAGCTGATCTTTGTTATGGTAAGATGCGTGAGTGTAGGGTGGTGATTGTGGGCATAATTTCACTTCTATTCAAGTATCCGGCATGTCAGCGGTCCCATTGATGCCGGATAAGAGGGATTTTACTGTATCATTTTTTCCTTCAAACTCTACTAAGCAGTGGATATTTTTCATCACCTTTCATTCTCTTTCAGTTTCTGGCTCAAAGTTTCACTTAAACATTTCTCTAAGTCCGGATCTTAAATTTAGGGCAGGACAAAAATCATCATACATGTGGCAGCCCGGCCCACATTGTTCAGTGTAGTGGCAGACATTCCATAGCAGTGACTTTGACAGGTGAGATTAATGAAAGCAAATTTTCATAATTCAATAAGGTAAGAAATACCTCCTACAGAGTGTACACAACTTTAAGGGACCCTTGGAGGGAGGCAACCATACAAACATCTATAGGGCACATCCAGGCATCTCCCACCATAATCTCCAACTGTCCAATTGTCTCACAGAGGCCAGCCAGACCCGCCTCCCCAGAACTCGATTAGTCCCTATATGGGAGGCAGCTACGGCCCCTCTCCAAAGGCTGATCACCTCTAAGCCAATGTTACACATCACATTCAGCTCACTTCTACAGCATCACCTCCACCTCCGTGCTGTAGCTCTATGGCCACTGGGGAAAAGTAACTCAAGGAATGAATAAAGAGTAGCTGCCATTGTTTCTTATAGAGCCTTATGTAGGGAAAATTATTTTATATCTATTAAGATATTGGGCTATTCTTCAGTGTTTTGAAAAAGCATGCAATATTGACATTCAACATTTTTTTTTATCTTTTTAGTAGTACAGGTAGGCAGATATTTAGAAGGCAGACAGAAAGACAGATAGGGAGAAACAGAAACAGATGGAAAGACAGAAAAAAATAAATTGTTAAAATAAACAGATGGACAGATCAACCATATGAAAGCACTCTTAACAAAATCTCTAAAAAAAAAATAGAGTACAAAAAAACAGGAGGAAGCAACACTGAGGAGACCCCTACAAGCCCACAACAGTCTACCAACCCTCCCTCCTTCCTCTGGTCATAAAGGTTACCAGAGATATAAGCCACCATCAGGGGTACACAATGCTCAGCCACCTCACATAATGTATGTGGGCTTTCTGCATTTTCCTTGCCCTTTACACAGATTAAAGTATGACATTATACTTGACAATTTCCATGGCAGTAACCTCAGTAACCTTCTCAAACACTTCATAGTATTTACAGTAAGTTTAAAAGTAAGGCTAGTAATAATATTTTATATCAGATATAGAATCTACCAGATAGGCATTCACAGGAATAGGCCTGGTAGGCTTCTTATAATGCTGTTTTATATCTGATATAGTAAGCAGTTGGAAAGAAATTACATATAATGGCCATTAGATGAATTTCAGCTTACCTACTTGTGACAATATTTCTTTCATGGCAAAATTGAAGCTTGCACCACAAACCTCAAGTAAATATCATCCTAAAGTCTCCTTTAGGAAACAAATAAATATGGATTTGTCTTTGAAAAGGAAAATTACTTTTTGCTTTGTCAGAGCTGCTCTCAGAGATGGGAAGACCAGCATGAGGGTAATGGTCACAACCAGCAGGATGTCCTTGCTTCCCCACCCTGCCCTCTCTACCTGCCCTTGCTCCTTATCTTCCCCACCTGCCAATGCCTCCCTCCCCTTGTCTCCCACCT
>NC_087161.1:15503413-15520913 GCF_035594125.1 Scylla paramamosain
GGAAGGATACTGGCCAAGGGCAACAAAAATCTAATAAAAAAATGCCCACTGAAATGCCAGTCTCATAAAAGGGTCAAAGCAGTGGTCAAAAATTGGTGGATAAGTGTCTTGAAACCTCCCTCTTGAAGGAATTCAAGTCGTAGGAAGGTGGAAATACAGAAGCAGGCAGGGAGTTCCAGAGTTTACCAGAGAAAGGGATGAATGACTGAGAATACTGGTTAACTCTTGCGTTAGAGAGGTGGACAGAATAGGGATGAGAGAAAGAAGAAAGTCTTGTGCAGCGAGGCCGCGGAAGGAGGGGAAGCATGCAGTTAGCAAGATCAAAAGAGCAGTAAGCATGAAAATAGCGGTAGAAGACAGCTAGATATGCAACATTGCGGCGGTGAGAGAGAGGCTGAAGACAGTCAGTTAGAGGAGAGGAGTTGATGAGACGAAAAGCTTTTGATTCCACCCTGTCTAGAAGAGCAGTATGAGTGGAACCCCCCCAGACATGTGAAGCATACTCCATACATGGATGGATAAGGCCCTTGTACAGAGTTAGCAGCTGAGGGGGTGAGAAAAACTGGCGGAGACGTCTCAGAACACCCAACTTCATAGAAGCTGTTTTAGCTAGAGATGAGATGTGAAGTTTCCAGTTCAGATTATAAGTAAAGGACAGACCGAGGATGTTCAGTGTAGAAGAGGGGGACAGTTGAGTGTCATTGAAGAAGAGGGGATAGTTGTCTGGAAGGTTGTGTCGAGTTGATAGATGGAGGAATTGAGTTTTTGAGGCATTGAACAATACCAAGTTTGCTCTGCCCCAATCAGAAATTTTAGAAAGATCAGAAGTCAGGCGTTCTGTGGCTTCCCTGCGTGATATGTTTACCTCCTGAAAGGTTGGACGTCTATGAAAAGACGTGGAAAAGTGCAGGGTGGTATCATCAGCGTAGGAGTGGATAGGACAAGAAGTTTGGTTTAGAAGATCATTAATGAATAATAAGAAGAGAGTGGGTGACAGGACAGAACCCTGAGGAACACCATTGTTAATAGATTTAGGAGAAGAACAGTGACCGTCTACCACAGCAGCAATAGAACGGTCAGAAAGGAAACTTGAGATGAAGTTACAGAGAGAAGGATAGAAACCGTAGGAGGGTAGTTTGGAAATCAAAGCTTTGTGCCAGACTCTATCAAAGGCTTTTGATATGTCCAAGGCAACAGCAAAAGTTTCACCAAAATCTCTAAAAGAGGATGACCAAGACTCAGTAAGGAAAGCTAGAAGATCACCAGTAGAGCGGCCTTGACGGAACCCATACTGGCGATCAGATAGAAGGTTGTGAAGTGATAGATGTTTAAGAATCTTCCTGTTGAGGATAGATTCAAAAACTTTAGATAAGCAGGAAATTAAAGCAATAGGATGGTAGTTTGAGGGATTAGAGTGGTCACCCTTTTTAGGAACAGGTTGAATGTAGGCAAACTTCCAGCAAGAAGGAAAGGTAGATGTTGACAGACAGAGCTGAAAGAGTTTGACTAGGCAAGGTGCAAGCACGGAGGCACAGTTTCAGAGAACAATAGGAGGGACCCCATCAGGTCCATAAGCCTTCCGAGGGTTTAGGCCAGCGAGTGCATGGAAAACATCATTGTGAAGAATTTTAATAGGTAGCATGAAGTAGTCAGAGGGTGGAGGAGAGGGAGGAACAAGCCCAGAATCGTGCAAGGTAGAGTTTTTAGCAAAGGTTTGAGCAAAGAGTTCAGCTTTAGAAATAGATGTGATAGCAGTGGTGCCATCTGGCTGAAGTAGAGGAGGGAAAGAAGAAGAAGCAAAGTTATTTGAGATATTTTTGGCTAGATGCCAGAAATCACGAGGGGAGTTAGATCTTGAAAGGTTTTGACATTTTCTGTTAATGAAGGAGTTTTTGGCTAGTTGGAGAACAGACTTGGCATGGTTCCGGGCAGAAATATAAAGTGCATGAGATTCTGGTGATGGAAGGCTTAAGTACCTTTTGTGGGCCACCTCTCTATCATGTATAGCACGAGAACAAGCTGTGTTAAACCAAGGTTTAGAAGGTTTAGGACGAGAAAAAGAGTGAGGAATGTACGCCTCCATGCCAGACACTATTACCTCTGTTATGCGCTCAGCACACAAAGACGGGTCTCTGACACGGAAGCAGTAGTCATTCCAAGGAAAATCAGCAAAATACATCCTCAGGTCCCCCCAACTAGCAGAGGCAAAATGCCAGAGGCACCTTTGCTTAGGGGGATCCTGAGGAGGGATTGGAGTGATAGGACAAGATAAAGATATGAGATTGTGATCGGAGGAGCCCAACGGAGAAGAAAGGGTGACAGCATAAGCAGAAGGATTAGAGGTCAGGAAAAGGTCAAGAATGTTGGACGTATCTCCAAGACGGTCAGGAATACAAGTAGGGTGTTGCACCAATTGCTCTAGGTCATGGAGGATAGCAAAGTTGTAGGCTAGTTCACCAGGATGGTCAGTGAAGGGAGAGGAAAGCCAAAGCTGGTGGTGAACATTGAAGTCTCCAAGAATGTGGATCTCTGCAAAAGGGAAGAGGGTCAGAATGTGCTCCACTTTGGAAGTTAAGTAGTCAAAGAATTTCTTATAGTCAGAGGAGTTAGGAGAGAGGTATACAGCACAGATAAATTTAGTATGAGAATGACTCTGTAGTCGTAGCCAGATGGTGGAAAACTCGGAAGATTCAAGAGCGTGGGCATGAGGGCAGGTTAAGTCATTGCGCACATAAACGCAGCATCCAGCTTTGGATCGAAAATGAGGATAGAGAAAGTAGGAGGGAACAGAAAAGGGGCTACTGTCAGTTGCCTCAGACACCTGAGTTTCAGTGAGGAAAAGAAGATGAGGTTTAGAAGAGGAGAGGTGGTGTTCTACAGATTGAAAATTAGATCTTAGACCGCGAATGTTGCAGAAGTTAATGAAGAAAAAGTTGGGGGGGGGTGTCAAGACACTTAGGGTCGTCGACAGAAAGGCAGTCCGACCTGGGGACATTTATGGACACCTCCCCAGATGGGGACTCCGAGGCTGGTGTAGGAGTCGCCATGATTTAAAAATTTTTGAGTGAAGGGTGTGTGTTATTAGGTGCTTGTAGTTTTGTGTGGAGGAAGAGAGTTGTCTTTAGAGGGCAGGCTGTGACTGCCCCCTTGTGTTGTGAGACACAAAGGGAAACGTTCAGTGAGGTCACAGCTGAGTTTAATGATAAGTTCACAGCACCCCCTGAACAGTGCTTTAGACCTCACTGGGAGTAATTATCGTTTCGGCAGGTGTCTACTGCCTCCTCCTGGCAGGTTACCAAGGATGACTTAGTGGTGGGGCATATGAGGCAAATGCAATGCTGCTAGAGTGAAGTACAATACTGTTTCCTTATGAGATAACACTGTGAATGAAATTTCATATAATTTTCAAATCAGTACAGTCCCCTCCACTTCCATGTTCATCACTTAGCACTGCCAATGTTGTGAACCACCTGCTTTCACTCATACCTCAGACAAATCTCATCAATCCCTCCATCACCCTCCCTCTTACTCATAACGAGTGGAACGTGTCTTGGATGTAAGTCGAATCAGGTGCAGTGGTTCACAGCAGACAATTCACACACAGGCAATGCTAAGTGATGAACATGGAAGTAGAGGGAACTGTACTTCAAGCTGGCTGAAGTTCTGGCTATTTCACATTCATATAATATATATGGAGATAACTAGTAATCATAAGGCAAAGTGTGCCATCATAATGAAGCAGCAACCTCATTGTGCACTGCTGTGCTAAACCCAATCATGTCATCTGCTCATTTCCATTAGTTATAGTCAAGATTCCCTTCTGTGGTAGGAAGACACATAAAGCAGCAAACTCATTGTGCATTGTTGTGCTAAACCCAATCATGTCATCTGCTCATTTCTGTTGGTTATAGTCAAGATTCCCTTCTGTGGCAGGAAGATACAGCCTCACTGTGCACTTTACAGCTACCTTGAAAAAAATACTGCTTCTTTTAGAAAAGGTAACTGAGAGGGGTGCAGTGAAAGGAGAGGGAATTTCTCTTCAGTATTTTTGTTTCTACAATAAGACAAGGCATCTTGTATGTGTCTTGACCTGGCTACCCTCTTCAAGGAGGATGCCAACCAGGTGGGAAGATACAGGTGATTAAGACCATATGAAGTAGCCTGTTTTAAGCAGCTTAGGTTTGTAAGTTGCTGTGGATGGAAGAATATGTGCATGAATGAAAATTAGAATGAATGATGCAAGAAAGGTGTAAGGAAGACTGAAAACTGTATATATATGGATGTATTTTACCTCCAATAAATGCAAAGAAAACTTTTAGGATGGGGTATTAGTGGTGACTATATTTAATGAAACTGAAACATGAGACTCGGAAGCCAAGGAGAGAGGGAAAATGAATGTCATTGAGATGAGATATCTGAAAAAAAAAAAGGTCCTATAACTCACATTATCAATAAGTCAATTTATACAAATGAAGTACCACAAGGATTCAAAGAAGCTAGAGTAAAACCACTGTACAAAAAGAATAACAGACAAGAAGTCAGTAACTACAGACCGGTTAGTATCCTTAATATAATATCTAAAGTACTAGAAAGAGCTGTTTATGATCAGTTATCAGATTACCTTAAAGCAAACAATATCATTTATGAATTTCAATCTGGATTTAGAGATAGTCATTCCACAGATACATGTCTGATTCATTTGTTAGACCTACTAAAAACTAATATATCGAAAGGGGAGTATACAGGCCTAGCTCTCCTAGATCTGCAAAAAGCATTTGATACTGTTGACCATCATATCTTGTGTGAAAAATTAAGAGCAATGGGTGTAGAGTCAGTGGAATGGTTTTATTCTTATCTAAGTGGAAGAAGTCAAATTGTGAAGATAGATGAACATTGCTCGGAAACCAGAAATGTATCCTGTGGGGTACCACAGGGAAACATTTTAGGTCCACTCCTGTTCTTATGTTATGTAAACGACATGAAAATCAGTGTCTCGTGTAAACTTTTGCTATATGCAGATGACAGCATTTTGATTGTTCCACACAAAGATGTAGATTTTATCAAAAATAGACTAAGAAAAGAACTTGAATCATGTAACACCTGGATGATAAATAACAAGCTGTCTTTGCATTTAGGAAAGACGGAAATTATGTTAGTTGGATAAAAAACAAAATAAAAAAATGTAGATGATTTTAATATAACATGTTTGGGTCAGGACATAAATGGAGTAAAATCAGTAAAATATTTAGGAGTTCAATTGGATCAGTGTGTTTCAGGGGAGCTAAATTGTAATCAGATAATCAAGAGGATAAATGCAAGGTTAAAATTCATGTACAGACAAGCAAAAGACCTTGATCAAAAAATTAAGAAAACCTTATGTAGCTCTCTAATTCAACCTCACTTTGATTATGCATGTTCCTCTTGGTACTCTGGACTGAGCAGTAGATCTAAAAAACAACTACAAATTTGTCAAAACAAGATTATTAGATTTATTTTAGGTTTAGACCCTAGATCTCATATAGGACAAGTGGAGAGAGAAAAAGTAAATATGCTTAGTGTCAAGAATAGTGTTAAAGAATTAAAATTAAGCCATGCACATAATATCCATAACAACAGAGGACCAACATATCTAGCAGAACATTTCCATAGGAAAACAAATACCCACACAATTAGGACTAGAAACAATGATTTAAACTTTGGTATGTCAATTGCAAAGGGTCCCTCAGCACATACCTTTTATCATACAGCCATTAAAGACTGGAATTCATTACCAAAAAACTTACAAAACATACAATCCAAACACCTGTTCAAAACATCTCTCAGGAAATATTTACAAGATGAAGAAAGAGCTGCTGAGTCAAATGATTTTACTTATTATTAACCATGATAGTCATAGTGAAAATACATTGTAATTTTAAATTTTAATTTTATGGATACAGTTGGCAAATAATTTTAGGGTCTAGTATTTCTGTGTACCAGAGTTAAGTGTATAGTGATTCCTGTGCTGCCCGCCCCATCTTGCTGCATAAAAGGGACCCTACTGGAAATAAGTTGCTAAACTTTAGTAGGCTATCCTGGATGAAGAATCTATATATGAAGAGTATGTCTGGAGTAACACATAAGGATTGAATAATGAGTCAGTTGTGAACAATGAAGTGTGAAGGATAACTGATGTGGAAAGGGAATAGGCTGACTGAGTAGAGCAGAAAGTGTAATGACAATAACATGCCTTCCCTTTGGAGCATCAGAAAAACACTTGAAAAATATATCTGAAGGTGGGACAAATATTTCTACCATGAGGTATAAAGTGCAGTGCCTTGGACATCAGGACCATAAGCAATTCCAGTCCCAAACAATTTGAGGGGCTTTATACCTCCTATCACTAATGGTTTGGGCATGCTGAGAGGAAGAACGGGGCTAAGTGGTGAGGATGTGTGAGGTGTAAGGCTGAGAAGAGAACCAGAAATGAAATGGACAGATGGTGTGAAGAGCATTATATGTAAGAGCGATATCTGTGAAACAAAGAAGAGGTCATGTTTATTAGTGATGAATGGAGAACTGTCATGAATGCACAAACAGAGATGCTGCATTAAGGATCAGATCAAGAGAAGGATCTTTTCACCACATATCACTCCAGAATGTTACACTCAGACTATGGATATGAAGCCACTGAAAGTGGATACTTCCTTTAATGTCTCCCATACAGAGGCTACAGCTCTCCTTACAACAAAGGAGAATCAAATGTCTCCAGCAGTTCACCATGAGAAAGCAAAGAAGAGAATGAGGAAGTAGATTTTAATGTCGTGATGGAAGGAGTACCAGACTTGAAATTGGGTCATTCTATCAGGAGTAAGGAACAAGCCAGGAGCAGCCAATTTCAGCATCAAACCAAGCCAATCCTCCCTTTCCAAAATACTAAGTTAAGATCAACCTTGTCATCTGCATCTGCCAAGCAGCACAGACTTCACTCTTTCTGCAGGACTCTGAATCATGAATCATTAATGAAAGCAAGAGAGAGAGAGAGAGAGAGAGAGAGAGAGAGAGAGAGAGAGAGAGAGAGAGAGAGAGAGAGAGAGAGAGAGAGAGAGAGAGAGAGAGAGAGAGAGAGAGAGAGAGAGAGAGAGAGTTAGCTAGCTTATGCCTTGATCCAAACCTTCAACACTAAGATATCCAAGAGTATGGAGCATTACCAATATCTTCAGCAGATTGTCAATGTGCCTGAGACACTAGAAGAGGTATTTATGAAGAAATCTAAGCATTAATAGGTGAACTGACATTCCACGAGACCATACCATACTCATTCTGATTAAAAAACCCTGCAACTGTGCATCACAGACATAAACAGGCATTCATGAGCATACATTTGAGGTCAAGGTAAAATTGGGAGCACAAGTTATAGCTGCACATGACCTCATCTTCGTGTACACCACTGAAACTGAGATGGATTATATCCCTTACCCAAGGGCACAGAGGTAAGGGATATTCAATTTTCCATAGTTTACCTTCCCCATGCTTCCCCAGGTAGTCTTTACCAACCAATCCAAAGGATGACAAATGGGTGAACTATGCATCAACTGCCCCAGCCCAGATTCAAATCAGGGCCCACAGATTCATAGTCAAGCACACGACCCGCTTTATCATGGAGGCACAGTGTCAGCTAATATATGAATAGCTACACAATGAATGCATCCTTTTTTTTTCTCTCTCTAAGATGGTAAAACTTCAGTCAACATGAGATGCTACTGTTGCAGAAATGGCCAGGTCTTTATAACTGGCCAATTGTGAGCATTTACTTAGCTAAGACAATATTAAATTGTTAGATAGTACATCATATTCTTGTCTCTCTACATAAAAGAACATTAGTCAGCTTAAGGCACCACTATCACAGAAATGGCCACCTCTTAAAAATAAATGAAAGAATGCACACTAGTTTTCACCAATGCTAATTAAGTATTGATGACTAAAGCTAATGATCCCCAAAGCTTACCTGTCTCAGAGTCCACAGTAAAGCCCAGTTGTAGCCAGAGGTTGTCCTCAGGTTTCTCATCAATGGTGGTGTCACTCTTGGGCTGAAAATATTAAATAATCTTAGTGAAACAGAACACAATGAAAAAGAATAAAATACCTAATCTGCAATCCATACATTGCAAATTTTGTTTGAGTATTGTGAGTCTCACAAATTTGACAGGACATATGAAAATAAGTAAAACAGAACACAGTAAGACAGAACACACAATGCATGATCTCCAATCCATAGATTATATAAGTAAAACAGAACACAGTAAGACAGAATAGAATGCCTGATCTCCAATCCATAGATTATATAAGTAAAACAGAACACAGTAAGACAGAATAGAATGCCTGATCTCCAATCCACAGATTATATAAGTAAAACAACACAGTAAGACAGAACAGAATGCCTGATCTCCAATCCACAGATTATATAAGTAAAACAGAACACAGTAAGACAGAACAGAATGCCTGATCTCCAATCCACAGATTAGAGGTTTTGTTTAAGTATTGCAAGTTTTGTGAATTTGTGGATGATATAAAAATATTAAACAATCTCAGTAAAACAAAACAAAAAATACCAAAGTATTCACACTATACAAGTGTTGTCTGAACATTGCAAGGTTAATGAATTTGACAGGAAGGAATGAAGGACATGAAAATATTAAACAACCTCAGTCAAATAACACAATTAAATAAATTACCTAATCTCTAATAAAGCCAATAAAAAGGTTTGTTAATGGATGAATGACATGAAAATATTAAACATCCTCAGTAAAATAACACAATTAAACAATAAATGACCTAATTTCTAATAAGCCCAATAAAAACTTTAGTTTGAGCAATGCAAGTCTCATGCATTAGAAAGGAGGGACTGTAGAACATAAGATGGAGAGAATGATATAGGGAAAATAATGAAATAAGCTCAAGGAAGGCCTTATAGTGGCATAAGTGAAACACCTTTCTTAGCTCTCGGGTTCTGAGTCACTAACTCTGGCAAGTGCCGCAATTCTGCCCCCTTTATGTGCCCTCCGTCATATTCATACGGGTACCTACGGTCAATAATTCTGCAGGAGGCAAGTTTATCATTGTACTTGCCCTTAATAACATCAGCTAGAGTATGAACACTTATAGACTGAAGGTCTGGGTGTTTCCCAATCTCAAGGATAGGAAGCAACAGAGCCTTGGAGAAGTCACCAGTGAGATTCTCTTCACATTTATAACTTTTGTTTAAAGCCTTCATTATAGAGACATGAGTTTCCGAGTGGCAACAATTCATCTCTGGGTCAGAGGATGACCTGAGTGGATCCAGTTTCCTGAGTTTGGTCTCCACAGTACTGGCACCCATTTCTGAATGTGATCGTTCTATGGGATAAATGTGCCCACAGTTGGAACCATGGTTGTCTGGTGATAAGCTGATTGAAAATTCAGTTGAGTCAAAGAGGCTGGACCGAGGCGTGTCACAAGTACTGGAGGAGAGTGAGAGTCATCGGCATGGAGTGCCAGAGAGGGTGGTGTAGTGTGGGGATACAGCCAGGTTAGACTTGGGTGAGAAGTTATCATCACTGAACTGAAATGACTTACGCTCCCTTCCCTGCAGCACATTGTCATACAAGTCTTGGGCATTCATGGTAGTAGTGTTTCTTCTTTGCTTGTGCAGCTGTGCTTCTTTACCTACTCAGGTGTTCAGATCCGGTAATTCACTTCTGTCCGAGTTCTGCAAGTTCTTGCTGTACATTCTTGTCCCTTGAAAGCAACATTGCAATTAAAACTAACATAACAAAAGTAACAAAACATATTTGTACAAGAGTTGAATAAAATCATGATTTAAAATGAATAAAATAAAAAATCTATTTATTTGATTTACATCAGATTTTTTATATAAATCAATTCTTTTATTACAGGCAAAAGCAAAGTTTTCTAAGGAGATTGTTGTTTCATTTTGAGCTGCCTGATCCAGCCCAGCTCAACTATAACACTATTCAAACACTAATATCTCTTCAACAACATAGCCGATTGTAACAAAATTTGCACCATATGACAGCACAACTCTATCAATTTTACATAATATAGCTTTCATCTCTTCTATTGGCTGAAGTCAAAGGGTAACTTGTAAAAAGTAGAAGTGTGTCAAAATTGTGATTTTGTAAACCAAACTTCAGTTTTTGCAGGTTTTCATCAACTTTTGTTTGTCTCAACAAAAGTGGACACCAATAAACACAAAATGAAATTTCCTATCCAACAGTACATAGCACAACCATTCGACTCTTGCAATGTTTTTTGCTAGAGTGATCTGAATATTAGTCAAGTGCACAATCTGCAGGGTGCTTCCACTGTTTCATTACTGACAGCTTTGCTCGTCAATCGCCTTCCAGGCACTTTACTGGTTTAACCCTTATAGGATGGATGGTGTCTATGGTTGATGCAATGTAGAGGCAGGTGGCTTCTATAGTTGACCTGCATTTTGTGGCCTTAATTTCAAATTTTCCAAAGTTCACGGTGGCAGAAGATTGAAGAGGAAGAATTGATAAGTGTGATGCTATTACATTTTAAGTAGTTGGTCAAAGCAGAGTTGAGAAATTGATGGAACATGACCTATTTTCACTGAATTGTGAAAACCAGCCCAGGTTGGAGGAGTGTCCATGAGGAATGTTCCTGTCCTTTAGGGGTTTAGGGGTTGTTCCAGTAACTATTTGTTTCAGTCTTATGAGGCCATTTTCTTGTATCAAACTTGGCCAGTGTTAAATGAAACTGTACTTTAATATACATTACCCAAGAGGAGTTTTTCACATAAAAATCATAGCTTAATCAGATCTGTTAGGTTAAAGTAACTATACATAAATACAAAGAAAAAGAAGTGGAACTCCAATCAAACATAAAAGTACAGTAAAAAAAAAAAAAAAAAAAAAAAAAAAGATATATATATATATATATATATATATATATATATATATATATATATATATATATATATATATATATATATATATATATATATATATATATATATATATATATATATATATATATATATATATATATATATATATCATTAGATATTTGACCCAATGTAACATTTCAATAATTTTGAATACAGTATATTTAATTTTGATTTAAATAATTATTTTTTACTATAATTTAAATAAACTTAAATAATTTGACTTAAATCAAACCTACCCTCTCATGCACGTCACAACAAATTTTTCCTGCCATCACCTAAGTGAATAATGTAGTTATTGTCAGTAACAGCCCCCCAAAAATAAGAGGAGATGCAGGGTCAAGGAAATATGTATATACAAGGTGCCCTAATCACATCCTAGCTTAGCTTCCTCTTGTCCCTTCTGCTCCCCTCCCTTGCCTTACCCTCCCACCTCTGTCCTCCCATGCTGTGTGATCAATCAGGCTAACAAACTCCACCCATGCAATACAATGGTGCATAAGTGGACACAATGGCACTCAAAGGATGGACTCATAAATCTCATGAAGTATAATGACAGGTTTAGTGAAATTTCATGTACTACAGGGAGTGTGTCAATGCACTGTGCTGTTCATCTGCATTCACCTGTCACACCACGAACCACACAACAGTCACACCACACCACACACCACACAACCTGTCACACCACGACGTACCACACCCCACAATACCTCAGCCACACCAAACCTGAAGCAAGTCTAGGCCTCACCACACCACACGCCACACTACACATAAACCCACAACACCTTAGTCACACCACACCACACTTACACCAGATCTCGGCCCCACTATACCTCAGTACACCACTACACCACACACCACCACGACAAGCACACATCAAAGAACACCTGACCACAGCACACCGCACCTATACCACGGCATGTGCACACCACGGAGGACACCACACTTCGCTTCAACCAAGCCACGTCAGTCTCAGTAATCCTACGCTGCAGACTCATTCCTCACTCAACTTTACCCAAGCTACTTAACAAGATGACCAACATGACGCACTGACACACGAAAATCAAAGTATATAAGAGTCGTATAACACTAATCATCTCTGGTTATGACGAGAAAACGGCCGCGTCGATCAACTCTGTCCTCTCATAACATTAGCAAGTGTTCCTGAAATATTTCCTGTCAAGGGATACTTATCAAAACTATCAAGCGCTTATCTATCATTGTGGTAACCTACGACAACAGCTCATTGAAACTTAGAAAGATTAATTATATCACCGGCAGCAGCTCCTTCCCACATCTCTTTTTGGCCAATAATCAGTTTTCTTTCATCCTCCCTAACTGACTGGCGATCAGTTTAAGTCTTATCTACCATAACTACGACCTACGACAACAGCAAGCTTATTAAAACATGAAAAATAAAATAAAAATAAAAATAAAAAATAAGCAGCTACAGCTCTTACCCGTCCTCTCATTCTCTCTGTGGCAAAGAAAGTTTGACGTTCTCCAAACGTCTTTCATTGAATATTTAAAAACAATATACCCATGGGATCAGTAAAAAACTATCCACCTCCTACTATATTGACGAATATGTAAAAAAATTTAAATACATAATGTGATGAGTTAATAATAAGGGCCTAAAGCTTCAATAGAACAAAGTCAAATGAACGATTAAATTTAAATTATGAAGTGACTCAATCCTTATGTGTTTCATATCTTTAAGTAATGGTTCAAAACTATGAATTATAGTTCTTTTTTTGAGACTGGAATTAATCCATCACTATTTTCTCTCTCTCTCTCTCTCTCTCTCTCTCTCTCTCTCTCTCTCTCTCTCTCTAAGTATTCAGGCCAACATCGTAGATAATTCTAAATGAACTAACAAATAAATAAACCATTATAACCATACCAGGCAATATATATATATATATATATATATATATATATATATATATATATATATATATATATATATATATATATATATATATATATATATATATATATATATATATATATATCAACAAGTATAACAAATTAAAACCACTTGTTTTTTCAGCCAAACCTATAAGGCAGAAAACTGTACCAGGAACACGTTTATAAAGAATAAACTCTTACCAGAACACATTTTGAAGGAATAAAATCGTACCCCAGAACCAAACGCCAGCGGAGGAACAACATTATAAAATATACACCTCAGTTTGCCTTCGTAAGCTATTGCCGGAGCGCGAGTTTGTTTTCAAGTGTTGTACACAAAGTCACTGACCCAGATAGTTGAGAGCTGGGGGAGTTTTAACTAGAAGCAAACATCACACACACACACACACACACACACACTCCCTCCCTTAGTACCTATCCTGCCAGCCCACGATAAAACAGTATATCAAAACAACACACACACACACACACACACACACACACACACACACACACTGAAAACATACTCGTACTCTGGGAAGTGAAACCAAAGCAATTTTAAGAGAGAGAGAGAGAGAGAGAGAGAGAGAGAGAGAGAGAGAGAGAGAGAGAGAGAGAGAGAGAGATCTGCCCTGCGTCACACACACTCACACACACATACATTCAGTTGGATAGTTTTATTTTCCTATATTGAGTAAAAGAGCTCTCTCTTTCTCTCTCTCTCTCTCTCTCTCTCTCTCTCTCTCTCTCTCTCTCTCTGTGTGTGTGTGTGTGTGTACGGGAAGAAGAGAGGGAAGGAAGGGAAGATGAAAGATGGTGAGTGATGAAGGAGGAATGAGGGAGAGAAGAATGATAGTAAGGAGGAAAGAAAGGAGGAAAAGGAAGAGAGAGAGAGAGAGAGAGAGAGAGAGAGAGAGAGAGAGAGAGAGAGAGAGGGAGAGAGAGAGAGAGAGAGAGCAGTAATAATATATGCATCAGTAATTACTCAACTAAGATACACATTCATAAAGTAAACACACACACATACACACACACACACACACACACACACACACACACACATACACAAACACACCTGGCATCCCCTCAAGGGACAACTAAGCCTCTACTCTCTCCTCTTGCGGCCGTATCTTCGCCCTCACATTCCCCTCACAACATTCCCGCACCGAGAGAGAGAGTTTCACCTCCCCTCATAGCGACACATTAGGTAAAAATTTCTTCTCATTTCCCTTTTTACATTCTCAGAAACTCTACACTCCAATGACGCCATGCTAGTTCTAATATTTCCTTTATATATATATATATACGAGTATATATATATATATATATATATATAATATATATATATATATATATATATATATATATATATATATATATATATATATATATATATATATATATATATATATATATATATATATATATATATTTTTTTTATCCCTTCACGGTTTCCCTTCATATATATTTTCCCCACAACTATCTTACATCCATTAAAAGTTCCAAGCGCGGTGTTTTTTTTTCCCCTTCCTGGCAACATTCCGTGGTGTAATGGATCCGGCTTTTCCCTTCCAGCCCCTTCCAGCCCCTTCCAGTCCCCTTCTAGTCCCCTTCCTTTTCCCCTTCCCTTCTCTGCCTCATACTTGTAACTCTGCATCGCCACTTCCACCAGCACCACCACCACCACCACCACCTCAATTTACCTGTTCTCATTTCGTTACATCAGTTTGCTCTTTCTTACAATGTGAAGTGGTGTTTTGTGTGTTTTATCTCATTTCAGTGTTGCTATTTGTGTTATTTTCACTTTCTTCTGTGTTATTTTATCTTTCTTCTATCTATCTATCTATCTATCTATCTATCTATCTATCTGTTCATTCCTTCACTGCTTTCTTGCACATCTTTCCTATTAATCATTCTGTGCAAAGTGTTCCGTTTATTTCATCCTTATTTCACGCTCCTTTAGTGGGAGGAAAAAGTAAGATTAATAAGAAACAGGTGGTAGAGAGAAGCTTAGCGGAGGCTGAGAGAAAGAGTGCGTTGAAGGGGAAGATACCAGCAGGAGTGAGGGAAGCAATAAGGCCGGCCCTAGACGTAACTGTTTATCTGAACGATATAACTGATCAGATAAAAATCGTTGCAAGCCATCTGACGTCGCTGCCCCTACACCATTCCGATATATCGTTACAATTTGCATCGCTTCCACACCACAGTTTCCGTAATGTCATCCGAGGAGGAGGAATCTCTGGCTCTAGCAGGTTTAGCTGTGGCATTATGTGTAAAAAGGGCAAAAAGTGCATCTGGATCTAAGCGAGGTCGCAAGTGGAGTAGAGAATGGCTACTGAAAAGAAAAACTTATACTCATACAAACTTGTTGGCGGAGTTGAGAGCGGTGCCTAAGGACTGGAAAAATTATTTAAGGATGAACGAGGAAACGTACTTGAACCTTTTATCATTAGTAACACCTTTCATAGAGAAAGAAGACACAGTCATGAGATGTGCAATAACGCCTCATGAAAGACTGACAGCTACCTTAAGATTTCTAGCCACAGGACGCTCCTATGAAGACCTGAAGTTTTCAACCTTGATATCAGCTCAAGCTCTCCGGGTTATTATTCCTGAAACGTGCCGAGCGATTTATAAGGTTCTACAAAACCAGTATTTGAAGGTAAGTATTTAATAAGTATGAGAAATATGTTGGTACATAACACAATCACAACAATGGTAACAAAAAATAGAACGTAACCAGTATTTTTCTATCCTTTATGTACGTGTACGGTATTTTTGTACCAGAAATACATAATACAATTATCCAAAACAAATATCAAACAGAATACTTGTATGCCAGTTTCCAATAATTATGTATCACTAATATAATAACTAAGGGATTTCGTTCAATACACTAATTGCCTGAGCTAAAGGGTCCATTGTCGAAGAAAGTGAGGGCAAGTGAAGGCTTGTGTGAGGCATGGTGTGAGGTACTGTTCTGGGTGTGGCAGAGGGTTGCGGAAATACGTTGTGCTGAATTGGAAACTGCGTGTTTGTTACTGGTACAGGCAAAAGTTTATGATGATGGGTAAGATTTCCCATTTCTGCTTCGAACAGAGCATCATTTATGATTTTTTCAGCCATTATCCTCTGTAAATTGTCCAATCCACGTAACTTGTGTGCAACATTCTTCCCAAATACGTCATGCTTATCTTCTATTTTTTGCTCCCTTGGTTTTTTAAAGTGTTCATTGATAGTCATCAGCACATCATCACTCATGGCCGTTCTACATTTCTTTTGGGTAGGTCTGGACGGTGCCACATTAGTTGTTGTACTATTTGTTGGTAAAGGAGTTGACGACCGGCTGACATGTAATGGGTAGCTGATGTCAAGCATAGAATTTCCTTCAGTAGCAACTTCTAGTTCATTTACATCAGATGAGGGGCTGGACACAGGCACAGGCTCAACATCATGGCATGAATTCTGAAAGAAGAAATAACCTTTCATTAATTATAAGGAAAATGAAACCAATCATTTTGACGCATTCCAGTGCATTAATCTCATTTAGTCTTCTCCATTTCAGTTCCCTCAAACGGAAGAAGAATGGAAAAGTGTCGCAGGACAATTTGAGCAAGATTGGCAGTTTCCACACTGTCTAGGGGCGTTGGACGGCAAGCACGTGGATATTATTCCTCCAGCTGACAGTGGTTCCCTGTTTTATAATTATAAAGGACGCCATAGTCTAGTCCTAATGGCAATCGCTAATGCGAAATGCGAATTCATCATGTGTGATTTTGGCTCAAATGGCAGGAATTCGGATGGCGGAGTGATACAGAATACTCTGTTTTACAGAAAATTAACTAATAAATCTCTGAATATACCAGCTGAAGGACAATTAGATAAATCACATAGAGTTTTACCATATGTCTTTGTTTGCGATGATGCTTTTGCACTTCGGCCTGATATGATGAAACCTTATAGAATGGGAGACTTGACTGGACATAACGAAAGAAAGATATTTAACTATCGTCTCTCACGAGCACGTCGGGTGATAGAAAGTGCTTTCGGAATTATGGCCTCAAGATTTAGAATATTTCATACACGAATAAATTTGAGTTTAGACAACATTGATGCCGTAGTTATGGCTTGTTGTGTGTTGCACAATTATCTAGTGAAATCTTCGCTCAGCTATGCCTCTGCGGATTGCTTTGATGTAGAAAATATAAACTGCGGTACCACTGTGCAAGGTTTAAGAGCTGAAGATTCAAATATGATGAATATCGCCCGAAGAAACCAAGGAAACCCGATGGAAGCCGCTAAAATTATCAGAGAAAATTTCGCTGATTATTTCATCAGTGAAGGTAAACTGCCATGGCAAGACAACTTTATTGAGTGAAGAGAAATTAAGGTTGTAGCTACATCTTCGTGCTCAAGTATGTGTGTGACAATGCTACATAAAAGAACCTCTTAGGTAACTGAAATTGCTTTCTGGGTGTTATGTATGTAATATAATTATGATCCAGTGTTTCATGTGCCAACGGGCCGGATAGTAGAGCATAATTGATATTTTTTATTTGTTTTTGCTGTTAAATGATAGGTTAAATAAAATTTTAGAGTGAAAAAATATACATAATTATCTACTTGTGTGGACATACG
>NC_087161.1:15525913-15533413 GCF_035594125.1 Scylla paramamosain
CCTCCAAGCATTAATTACAGCGGCGCGGCGATCATGTTACCGATAGCTTTTATAGCCGTGGGGAATATTAAGCTTATTAAGGGTGGTGGTGGTGGTGGTGGTAGAGAGAGAGAGAGAGAGAGAGAGAGGGGGGGGACACGTATTCACTAGTATAACCATCCCATCATCCTCAAAGCTACATCTCACCTCTCAAAGCTCTTTATTCCACTCCCCCACACTCCTCTACCACACACATCTTTCCCTCTCATCCACTCTTCACTCACGAACCTACATCACTACCTTCCCTTCCTTAAATCTACACAAACTGCTGCCTGACACGAACACCGGAACTCGCAAACACTCTTAAGACTTTCCACAATCTAAGCTTAGTAAAACAACGCGACTGACTGACACAGGGTAAACACAAGACAGCAAAGGTGTCAGATATAAACCCAAACTAAGAGCCAACACGACAAACTTGCTCAATTTTGCCCTAGCCTTGCGTAATTCAGTACTCCCTCTAGTCTAGTCTAGTACTCTCCCTCTAGTCCCAAGACGGTGGAGGCAATTAAAAGTCCCACATCACACAAAACTCGTGAAATTCTGGAGACGAAACACTTCCAACAAGCATCCCTCGCTCTCTCATTACAAGAGGCTTAGCGGACACGAACAGATGCACAAACAGACGCACACACGCCACGGGAGACTGCGCTAAAACTATTTACTAAAGTGCTCAGTACCTCGAGGCCGATTAGCTTCAAGTCCAGCGGTGGGAAAAAAATCGTGGCAAGCGTATTCATGTATTCAGAGCCAATGTAGTTAATCCCTTTCAAATATAATCCCGTGACAGAGACTCGGCGTGGATCCTGACATAAGCCCCTGGCAGCTCGCCAAATACGTTAACTCGCTACAAAAACCTTTTCTCTCCCGTCATGAAATCGAGTACTATCAACAGGGGGGATAAAAATTTCTTGGGTAAGGAGGAGACAAATGAATGGAGGAGGTAAGGAAAGGCAGACGACAGTGACTACTACTATATTTTCTTATGTATAAGAGAGAAAGACGTTATGGATGGTTTATAGATGCATTGAAAGAGGACATGCGTTGAAGAAGACCGGAAGATTATCACGGTTGTAAGTCAAGTAACCAGCAACACTCCCATTGTTCTTTGTGTTCTCCCTCAACACTACACTCTCATCTACTGACAGGCTCCTTTTTAAAACATGCCGACTGATTCATCCTTAGATCATGGGGCTTAATATCAAAGGAAAACACTAAACACAGGTATATTACTATATTAAACCGTAACTGAACACCTGAACTTTGTGTGTGATGCATCCTCTCTAAAGAAGACGTGTGGACGAACCTTAACCGAATATAGTACTCCTGCCTCCGCCTCTCCATGCTACCTTACCCTTGAAAAACTGTAAAAAATATGTTGATTCAGATAGCAGAGTATTGAGTCTGGACGAGGGCACGCGCTGCCCCCACGCTACCTCTCAGTATTCTTGCCCCGAGGATGCATTATAAACTCGTGGCTGGGAATAACAAGGGTTTCTTCAGTGGTGGTAGCGGCAAAACTAAGTAAATATGTTAATAAAGAATTCTCGTTTTGGTAAAAGTATGAACAATGATACAAAGAACAGTTACCTTTATTCTTTGTAACTTTATTTTTGGTCTGGTGTCCCTGTCTGTCTGTTTTGTCTGTCTGTCTGTGTCTCTTTCTTGTCTGCTTCGGTATCCTATTCTTTCTTTATTCTCTGTTTTCATTTATTTCTGTCTGTTTCTTTGTTTAGGTATATTTTTTCCTGTCTCATAATCTGTGTCTCTGTTTTTGTTTCCTGTCACTGGTTGTTTCGATATCTGTCAGTATTCCTGTCAATGTGTCTTTCTTTTATTTTCTGTCAATGTGTCTCAATAATTTTTTGGCCAATGTCCGAGTCGATATTTTATTTTCTCAGCCACAGTCTAATTTTAGATCTGTTTAACACCAGTACCTCTCTCTCTCTCTCTCTCTCTCTCTCTCTCTCTCTCTTCTCTCTCTCTCTCTCTCTCTCTCTCTCTCTCTCTCTCTCTCTCTCTCTCTCAGTCTCTTTAAGGTCGTTCAGGGTCGGTCCCTTCAACAGCTCCACCACAAAGCAACAAAACACATCACACCCGCACCCTTTCCTCTCCCTCTCTCCCTTCCTCTCCTCTTCCCTCTCATTCCCTCCTTCCCTCCCTCCCAGCCTATCTCATTCGCCACCTCCCTTACTCACTCGATCTCCTCACTCGTTCTTTTTTCGTCTTCCTGCTTCCCTCTTCCCCTCCTCCTCAAGCCTTTTTCCTCCTCCCACTCTTCCTTTCACTGTCCCTCCTCCTCCTCTTCTTCTTCTGCTTGCAGCCTTTCCCTTTTTCTTTTATCCCCACAGCCAGTTTCAGAAGACTTGGTGTCAAATTATCACAGAAATGAGAGAACATCACATTGCTCTCTCTCTCTCTCTCTCTCTCTCTCTCTCTCTCATCTCTCTCTCTCTCTCTCTCTCTCTCTCTCTCTCTCTCTCTCCTGCGCCTCTTGTACCCAACGGCCTTCATGCAACTGATGGTTCAACTCACACACACACACACACACACACACACACACACACACACACTCAGACAACACACAAAAAAAGTCATTCCTTGTGTAAATACGTACTGGAGAGAGAGAGAGAGAGAGAGAGAGAGAGAGAGAGAGAGAGAGAGAGAGAGAGAGAGAGAGAGAGAGAAGAGAGAGAGAGAGAGAGTGTTTGCGTAAGAGGCAATATCGTGAGAGGGAGAGACAATAAGGAGAAAGGAAAATGGGGGAAAACAAACAAAAGGAAAAGAGAGCAAGGTCGCGGAGAGGGGAAGGAGAGGAAAAAAATAGAATGAGACAATGTAAAATAAGTCAGCAATGAGAGGAGGAGGAGGAGGAGGAGGAGGAGGAAGGAGGAGGAGGAGGAGGAGGAAGAAAAGGAAGAGAAAATGAGAACAGGAAAAAGGACACTGCCAAGTGAGGAAAAAGCTAAAAGAAAAAAAAAAACTGTCGGAAAGCGCAAAAAAAATAAATAAATAAAATAAATAAAAGAATAAAAGTAACGAAGGAAACGAGGGACAAGGGAAAAGTGAATATGCGGAGGAGAGAAAAATCTAAGTAGATAAAAAGGGAATGATTAGTGTCAGAGAGAGAGAGAGAGAGAGAGAGAGAGAGAGAGAGAGAGAGAGAGAGAGAGAGCGCCACCGCCACGAGCGTCGATATTTCTTGCAGTGGCGCAGGAGGAGGAGGAGGAGGAGGAGGAGGAGGAGGAGGAGGAGGACTGCAGCTGATGGGACAGTAGTGGCTTAATCTTGCTCGCAGAATAATTTTCATCGTTGCGTGTGTGTGTGTGTGTGTGTGTGTGTGTGTGTGTGTGTGTGTGTGTGTGTGTGTGTGTGTTAGCTCATTTCTGCTTAACAATAACAAACTGAATTCTAAAATAGGTAGCACGCTCACACACACACACACACACACACACACACACACACACACACACACACAGGCTGTCTGCGTCCCTGGCATCACCTGCACCCCGCACGCTCCATCTGTCGGAATATTGCTTCACATCACTACTCCTGCACGGACACGTCTCTCACCAAGTCCATTTCTCAGTAACATGATTATCAAATAGATGATTTTCAAGGAGGACGTGGCAAGTTATTTTCTACCTTGCGGATTTCATGAAGCTGGTATGCATTTCTCAGCTGTCATAGATCATTTGCGACACAGAAAATACCTTAATGTTATGTAGAAGGTGACTGATTTTTTTTATATCGCCACAAAAGCGAGATTATATAGCGGTGCATGAGGGAATTATTCAGTGATATACATTAATGTAATTGTTAGAGGAGAAAAAAAAATACGACAGAATAAAATATAAGAAACTATAAAATATCATATCTTAAATAGCAAGTTCAAGTCAATGAGAAGCATAAAAAAATAGTAGAGCTCATTAATAAAACTGATTTAAACTCTCCTATTCACGAAAATTGATTAACTGTCTGGAAGTTTGGTGTAACTAAGACAACTCCTGCGGAACCTTCCGTGTTGCGCTGCTGCAGCCATCCTTGTTTGCACTGCACTGCCAATCCGTAACAAATAACAAGAAGTCTACGAGCAGTTAAATTAAGAAAACCCTATTAACGACAGCATTTTTATGTCCTCCTTAACCCTTTCACTGCGATACGAAACAATTAGCAGCACCAGAAGTAATGCATGAAACCTCAATAAACATAAAGAAGGAAGGTCATTAAAAAGAACAGATTTTGCAGTTTCTACTCAATTTAAAATTTGGAAGTAGCTGTAGTAAAGATGTCTCAGATTGACTAGTAATTAGGGAAACATGTACCAGGTAAGAGTCAAAGGGTAAATGGTCCTATCGGGGGAGGGAGGCCTGTGGTGTGCGTGAACTCGTGGTCACTGTGCTTCTGCAGGAGAACGAATCCAAATCCGTGCATCCTTGAGGCGTCAGTCTGTAGCATCGTTGGTAATGATGGGTCGAAGTATGCCAAGACAGGTGGGCTGACGAGACACTGTTTCACCTTCTCAAACGCCTCTTCATGGTTAGGAGACCAGCACCAACTGTTCTTCGGGCGTAAGAGATCTCTGAGGGGTTGTGCAGCTGCAGCCACAGCAGGAGAAAAGCTTCCAAGCTGGTTTGTAAGACCCATGAATGATCGTAAGTCGGTGATGTGCTGTGGTCGTGGGAAGTCAGAGATTGCCTTAACTTTCTTTGAGTCTGTCGTGTAGCCTTGTCCAGAAACAGAGTAACCACAGTAATCTACCACTCTTTCCGCGAATGTAAACTTCTGTGGGTTGAGAGTGATGCCGTGCTGGTCACACCGCCGCACAATCTGAATGACATGGGCTAAGTGCGCACTGTAGGTGGAGTCATAGGCCAGGATGTCGTCCACGATCTTGATGGTGTTAGGTATGTCGCCGAGAGCTTGGTCTCCTCGACGGTTATACTCGTCTCCAGACGAGACGAGACCCATAACCGCTCGCCGAAACTTGTACCGACCCCAAGGTGTTATGAAGCAGGTTAAATCCTGGTCTTCTTCTCTAATGGGGACTTGAAAATACCCCATCTTGGCATCAAGAGTGGTGAACCAAACTGCTCCGGTCCCGATCGAGGCGATGGCGTCATGAGGTGAGCGCACTGGATACACGGGCCTCTTCACGTAACGGTTGAGTCGTGTCAGGTCAACACACAGCCTTACACCAGATGTCTTTTTTGGGACAGGCACGATGGGGTGGCACCATGCCGTAGGGTAGTCCACACTCTCGATGATTCCCTTGTTAAGCAGCTCTTCCAACTGGCTCTTAATTTCTTCACGCCAATTGTAAGGGATTGTACGAGATGCTGTTACGGCGAAGGGTCGAGCGTCGTCTGTCAACTCGATGGCCATGGATCCACCAGCCATTGCACGTAAACCTTCCTTTGCTTCGAAGACGCTGGGAAAGGCCTTGATCACAGCAGCAGCGTGCCCCGCACGCTGCTGTGGCGTTGGGTCGTAGGAATGAGGCCAGCTGATCACTTCTGTGGCTGCAGCTGCACAACCCCTCAGAGATCTCTTACGCCCGAAGAACAGTTGGTGCTGGTCTCCTAACCATGAAGAGGCGTTTGAGAAGGTGAAACAGTGTCTCGTCAGCCCACCTGTCTTGGCATACTTCGACCCATCATTACCAACGATGCTACAGACTGACGCCTCAAGGATGCACGGATTTGGATTCGTTCTCCTGCAGAAGCACAGTGACCAGTGGAAGATGGTGCAATGCGGGTCAAGATTTGTTACAGACACAGAGAGCCGCTATGCAGTAATAGAGTTGGAAATGGCTGCAATCGTCTGGGCAGTCAGGAAATGTGGCACCTACCTGAAAGGACTCCCTCACTTCGATCTAGTGCTCGACCACCGCCCGCTGATACCTCTCCTCAATAGCAAGTTGTTGGGAGAAATAGAGAACCTGCGGCTGCAGCGCATGAGGGAGAAGCTTGCTCAGTATTCTTTCACAGCAAGCTGGCAAAAGGGATCGACACACTGTGTGCCCGACGCCCTCTCACGTGCTCCAGTACAGGACCCAGTGGAGGAAGAGGATGCTGCTACTTCTGGTGACCTCGACCCTCTCCACTCAGCGGTCATCTCAGCGTTATCTGCCACCAATGAGGACGGCGTCCGCTTAACACCACTCCAGGATCAGACTGTGGAAATGGTACGTGCCGCAGCAGCAAGAGACGGGGAGTACTGCTTGCTCAAGAACGTCATCATCGAGGGCTTCCCTGATCATTGCCACGACCTCGATCACCGCTTGCGTACGTACTGGCCGGTGCGCAGTCTGCTGGCCGTAGACGACGACCTGGTGGTTTACGGGCCGAGGCTTCTTATTCCTCACAGCCTCCGCCGAGAAACACTAGAGCGACTCCATGACAGTCATCAGGGGATGGAGCGCACCAGGCGACGGGCCCGACAAACGGTGTACTGGCCTGGTATGGACAGAGACGTTGAGAACGTCGTTTCTGGATGCTCACTATGCCGTCCACTCCTACCAAGCCAAGCCAACGAACCTCTCTGGCAGGACACGGACACACCCAGCAGGGTGTTTGAGTCAGTTTCTGCAGACTACTTCCACGCAGCAGGCCGTACATACCTCGTGTATGTAGATCGCTTGTCTGGGTGGCCTCACGTGTCTGCATGCTCACGTCCAGCATCGGCTGATCAGCTCGTTCGTGTCCTTCGGGGTGTGTTCGCCGACACGGGCGTGCCTGTTCTCCTGAGGACTGACGGTGGACCGCAGTTCACTTCTTCATCGGTACGGCGCTTCCTGGCTCGATGGGGGGTGGAGCATCGTGTATCTTCACCTCATTATCCACGCTCCAATGGTCACGCCGAGGCAGCGGTCAAGTCCGTGAAGAAGCTGATCCTCACGACCACACAGCAGGGACACCTGGACGAGGATGCGTTCGCTCGCGGGTTGCTGGAACTGCGCAACACTCCGAGGGCGGAAGGGCGATCACCAGCACAAGTCCTCTTCGGTCATCCTATGAGGTCCTGTGTCCCGGCTCATCATCGCTCATACGCTCAGCAGTGGCAGCGCGCTGCTGATGAGTGCGACGCCAAGGCAGAGCGACTGAGGAAGAAAGCGAAACTTCGCCACGACGCGTCCGCCCGTACTCTTCCTCTCCTGCACCTCGGTGGCCACGTCGACGTTCAAGATCACACGACAGGCCTCTGGGATCGCCTGGGTGTCATCGTGGCTGTTGGGCGAAGGAGAGACTACCTCATCAAGATGGGCAGCGGTCGCGTGATGTGGCGTAATAGAAGACACCTACGCCCACATAGACCTCTTGCTCCCCTTCCTGTCGAGCAGCACACCGCTCATGGCGGTGCAGCGCTTCAGCATCAGGGTCACGAGGAACACCACCATCCCGGCAGCCCGGAGCATCAGGGTAACGGGGTACACCGTGGCCGAGAGCAACCAGAGCGTCG
>NC_087161.1:15538413-15543413 GCF_035594125.1 Scylla paramamosain
GGCTGCTTCAGCCATTGCTTGTGGTGGTAGCAAGGCTGCGTCAGCCATTGCTTGTGTTGATAGCAAGGCTGCTTCAGCCATTGCTTGTGGTGGTAGCAAGGCTGCTTCAGCCATTGCTTGTGTTGATAGCAAGGCTGCTTCAGCCATTGCTTGTGGTGGTAGCAAGGCTGCTTCAGCCATTGCTTGTGTTGATAGCAAGGCTGCTTCAGCCATTGCTTGTGGTGGTAGCAAGGCTGCTTCAGCCATTGCTTGTGTTGATAGCAAGGCTGCTTCAGCCATTGCTTGTGGTGGTAGCAAGGCTGCTTCAGCCATTGCTTGTGTTGATAGCAAGGCTGCTTCAGCCATTGCTTGTGGTGGTAGCAAGGCTGCGTCAAGCCATTGCTTGTGTTGATAGCAAGGCTGCTTCAGCCATTGCTTGTGTTGATAGCAAGGCTGCTTCAGCCATTGCTTGTGTTGATAGCAAGGCTGCTTCAGCCATTGCTTGTGGTGGTAGCAAGGCTGCTTCAGCCATTGCTTGTGTTGATAGCAAGGCTGCTTCAGCCATTGCTTGTGTTGATAGCAAGGCTGCTTCAGCCATTGCTTGTGGTGGTAGCAAGGCTGCTTCAGCCATTGCTTGTGTTGATAGCAAGGCTGCTTCAGCCATTGCTTGTGGTGGTAGCAAGGCTGCTTCAGCCATTGCTTGTGTTGATAGCAAGGCTGCTTCAGCCATTGCTTGTGGTGGTAGCAAGGCTGCGTCAAGCCATTGCTTGTGTTGATAGCAAGGCTGCTTCAGCCATTGCTTGTGGTGGTAGCAAGGCTGCGTCAAGCCATTGCTTGTGTTGATAGCAAGGCTGCTTCAGCCATTGCTTGTGGTGGTAGCAAGGCTGCTTCAGCCATTGCTTGTGTTGATAGCAAGGCTGCTTCAGCCATTGCTTGTGGTGGTAGCAAGGCTGCGTCAAGCCATTGCTTGTGTTGATAGCAAGGCTGCTTCAGCCATTGCTTGTGGTGGTAGCAAGGCTGCTTCAGCCATTGCTTGTGTTGATAGCAAGGCTGCTTCAGCCATTGCTTGTGGTGGTAGCAAGGCTGCGTCAAGCCATTGCTTGTGTTGATAGGAAGGCTGCTTCAGCCATTGCTTGTGTTGATAGCAAGGCTGCTTCAGCCATTGCTTGTGTTGATAGCAAGGCTGCTTCAGCCATTGCTTGTGGTGATAGCAAGGCTGCGTCAAGCCATTGCTTGTGTTGATAGCAAGGCTGCTTCAGCCATTGCTTGTGGTGATAGCAAGGCTGCGTCAAGCCATTGCTTGTGTTGATAGCAAGGCTGCTTCAGCCATTGCTTGTGGTGATAGCAAGGCTGCGTCAAGCCATTGCTTGTGTTGATAGCAAGGCTGCTTCAGCCATTGCTTGTGTTGATAGCAAGGCTGCTTCAGCCATTGCTTGTGTTGATAGCAAGGCTGCTTCAGCCATTGCTTGTGGTGATAGCAAGGCTGCGTCAAGCCATTGCTTGTGTTGATAGCAAGGCTGCTTCAGCCATTGCTTGTGTTGATAGCAAGGCTGCTTCAGCCATTGCTTGTGTTGATAGCAAGGCTGCTTCAGCCATTGCTTTTGGTGATAGCAAGGCTGCGTCAAGCCATTGCTTGTGTTGATAGCAAGGCTGCTTCAGCCATTGCTTGTGTTGATAGCAAGGCTGCTTCAGCCATTGCTTGTGGTGATAGCAAGGCTAGGTCAAGCAATTGCGTGTGGTGATAGCAAGGCTGCGTCAAGCCATTGCTTGTGGTGATAGCAAGGCTGCTTCAGCCACTGCTTGTGGTGGTAGCAAGGCTGCGTCAGCCATTGCTTGTGTTGATAGCAAGGCTGCTTCAGCCATTGCTTGTGGTGGTAGCAAGGCTGCTTCAGCCATTGCTTGTGTTGATAGCAAGGCTGCTTCAGCCATTGCTTGTGGTGGTAGCAAGGCTGCTTCAGCCATTGCTTGTGTTGATAGCAAGGCTGCTTCAGCCATTGCTTGTGGTGGTAGCAAGGCTGCGTCAAGCCATTGCTTGTGTTGATAGCAAGGCTGCTTCAGCCATTGCTTGTGGTGGTAGCAAGGCTGCTTCAGCCATTGCTTGTGGTGGTAGCAAGGCTGCGTCAAGCCATTGCTTGTGTTGATAGCAAGGCTGCTTCAGCCATCGCTTGTGGTGGTAGCAAGGCTGCGTCAAGCCATTGCTTGTGTTGATAGCAAGGCTGCTTCAGCCATTGCTTGTGGTGGTAGCAAGGCTGCTTCAGCCATTGCTTGTGGTGGTAGCAAGGCTGCGTCAAGCCATTGCTTGTGTTGATAGCAAGGCTGCTTCAGCCATTGCTTGTGGTGGTAGCAAGGCTGCGTCAAGCCATTGCTTGTGTTGATAGCAAGGCTGCTTCAGCCATTGCTTGTGGTGGTAGCAAGGCTGCTTCAGCCATTGCTTGTGGTGGTAGCAAGGCTGGGTCAAGCCATTGCTTATGTTGATAGCAAGGCTGCTTCAGCCATTGCTTGTGGTGGTAGCAAGGCTGCGTCAAGCCATTGCTTGTGTTGATAGCAAGGCTGCTTCAGCCATTGCTTGTGGTGGTAGCAAGGCTGCTTCAGCCATTGCTTGTGGTGGTAGCAAGGCTGCGTCAAGCCATTGCTTGTGTTGATAGCAAGGCTGCTTCAGCCATTGCTTGTGGTGGTAGCAAGGCTGCGTCAAGCCATTGCTTGTGTTGATAGCAAGGCTGCTTCAGCCATTGCTTGTGGTGGTAGCAAGGCTGCTTCAGCCATTGCTTGTGGTGGTAGCAAGGCTGCGTCAAGCCATTGCTTGTGTTGATAGCAAGGCTGCTTCAGCCATTGCTTGTGTTGATAGCAAGGCTGCTTCAGCCATTGCTTGTGTTGATAGCAAGGCTGCTTCAGCCATTGCTTGTGGTGGTAGCAAGGCTGCTTCAGCCATTGCTTGTGTTGATAGCAAGGCTGCTTCAGCCATTGCTTGTGGTGGTAGCAAGGCTGCGTCAAGCCATTGCTTGTGTTGATAGCAAGGCTGCTTCAGCCATTGCTTGTGTTGATAGCAAGGCTGCTTCAGCCATTGCTTGTGTTGATAGCAAGGCTGCTTCAGCCATTGCTTGTGGTGGTAGCAAGGCTGCTTCATCCATTGCTTGTGTTGATAGCAAGGCTGCTTCAGCCATTGCTTGTGGTGGTAGCAAGGCTGCGTCAAGCCATTGCTTGTGTTGATAGCAAGGCTGCTTCAGCCATTGCTTGTGGTGGTAGCAAGGCTGCTTCAAGCCATTGCTTGTGGTGGTAGCAAGGCTGCTTCAGCCATTGCTTGTGTTGATAGCAAGGCTGCTTCAGCCATTGCTTGTGGTGGTAGCAAGGCTGCGTCAAGCCATTGCTTGTGTTGATAGCAAGGCTGCTTCAGCCATTGCTTGTGTTGATAGCAAGGCTGCTTCAGCCATTGCTTGTGTTGATAGCAAGGCTGCTTCAGCCATTGCTTGTGTTGATAGCAAGGCTGCTTCAGCCATTGCTTGTGTTGATAGCAAGGCTGCTTCAGCCATTGCTTGTGGTGGTAGCAAGGCTGCGTCAAGCCATTGCTTGTGTTGATAGCAAGGCTGCTTCAGCCATTGCTTGTGGTGGTAGCAAGGCTGCTTCAGCCATTGCTTGTGTTGATAGCAAGGCTGCTTCAGCCATTGCTTGTGGTGGTAGCAAGGCTGCGTCAAGCCATTGCTTGTGTTGATAGCAAGGCTGCTTCAGCCATTGCTTGTGGTGGTAGCAAGGCTGCGTCAAGCCATTGCTTGTGTTGATATCAAGGCTGCTTCAGCCATTGCTTGTGGTGGTAGCAAGGCTGCGTCAAGCCATTGCTTGTGTTGATAGCAAGGCTGCTTCAGCCATTGCTTGTGTTGATAGCAAGGCTGCTTCAGCCATTGCTTGTGGTGGTAGCAAGGCTGCTTCAGCCATTGCTTGTGTTGATAGCAAGGCTGCTTCAGCCATTGCTTGTGGTGGTAGCAAGGCTGCGTCAAGCCATTGCTTGTGTTGATAGCAAGGCTGCTTCAGCCATTGCTTGTGGTGGTAGCAAGGCTGCTTCAGCCATTGCTTGTGTTGATAGCAAGGCTGCTTCAGCCATTGCTTGTGGTGGTAGCAAGGCTGCGTCAAGCCATTGCTTGTGTTGATAGCAAGGCTGCTTCAGCCATTGCTTGTGGTGGTAGCAAGGCTGCGTCAAGCCATTGCTTGTGTTGATAGCAAGGCTGCTTCAGCCATTGCTTGTGGTGGTAGCAAGGCTGCGTCAAGCCATTGCTTGTGTTGATAGCAAGGCTGCTTCAGCCATTGCTTGTGGTGGTAGCAAGGCTGCTTCAAGCCATTGCTTGTGTTGATAGCAAGGCTACGTCAGGCCACTGCGGTGTTGCGATGCAGCGATGGCGATGCGGTGATAAACAATGTGACGATAGCGATGAGACGATAATGATGTGACGATAAGCGATGCGGCGATAGCGATAGCGATGCAGCGATAAGCGATGCGGCGATAGCGATGCGGCGGTAAGCGATGCGGCGATAAGCGATGTGATGATAACGATAGCGATGCGGCAATAAGCGATGCGACGATAAGCGATGCGGCGATTATCAATGCGGCGATAAGCAATGCGACGATAGCGATAGCGATGCGGCGAGTGCGTAAGAATCTTATCCTATGAGGGACGCGCCCTTTCTCCCCTAGGGCCACCCCTGGGTGCTGGCCGCGACGGGGCAACCTTCCACACCCTCACACATAGTCGCCATAAATAAAAACCCGCCACACGCCACTCTCCAAACACCGTCATGAAGTGCGCCCTCCTCACCCCTTAGAGGACGCCTCCAGCTGCCAGTGTCCGGTGCTTGGCGCACAGCGTGCCCTCACTCATAGCGACCTGTTCAGCCAGATGCTTCCACAAGCAAGGAACCCGTCCACGCCACTCACCAGACAATAGAAGGAGCCCTTATCTCCCTTTAAGGACCCCCTCTCGTGGCCCTATCTGGTGGATGGTAGTCCGTGTTTCCTTACTTATGACAACCTCGTG
>NC_087161.1:15550913-15563413 GCF_035594125.1 Scylla paramamosain
TCTCATGCAGGCACGTGTCAACGGCTGGAATGTTGTGTGGCTCGGAAGCGTTCACTCTAAGTTAGACATCAAGTAAGTTGCATTCATCTCCTCTGTGTTTAGAGTCTTCCCTCAACTTAAAGTCCTCTGATCTGCATTATGGAAGTCTTGAAAAACCTGACACGTGATGGATGGACTAAGAAAAAAAAAACACTAGATAAATGGAAATGAGTGTGCTATGTTACTTATACTTGACTTCTAACTGTATTTTGATAGGAGTGTCAGAGTTCATATCCAGGCCAGCTGCTCTCCTTACCCTCCCTTGAATGTTGGTCAGTAAACGTCAGTCAGTGATAGATTGGTAAAATGTAAAACGTGACCCGGCTGCTTCAGTGGCCCCGTGTTGCAAGGTGGCGGAGGCTGATCCGGTACTGATTCAATGGTGGAGGAGATGGAAGCGAGAGTTGGGGCAAAGCAGATATTTTAGGTTTTATATAGGTAAGTATCTGTTAAACGTTTTACCTGCAGGCACATCAATTGGATTTGATTGTTTTATTGAGGACAACATAATTAAATGTAAATTATATTAGGTATTGTTGTAAAAAAGGAGATGGGAAAGCCATGTAGCTCTTGTACAAAACTCACATGGAAGAAATTAAACGGCGTGTACTGAAGTCGAATAAGTTGACGATAATCGACTGCACTTCTCTATGCATGAAAACACACACACACACACACACACACACACACACACACACACACACAGATAAATGTATATGAAGCAGTGAAGCAAAGCACCAATTTTCCAAACTTTCAACAAATACCAAATGTCCCTTGTGATGAAATGTAATTAAGCTCTCCAGGTACTGACGCGCGGGGGAATGTGTATCGGGAACCAACCTTATTGCCTTGCTACCCCACGCCCTCCCAGCCCCGCACACAGACACACGCCTACACATGATACTGCCGAGTCACCAGGGAGCTTTTAAAAGATTAGATAAATTCATGGTTGAGGATGATAGATGGAAATAGATAGGTATGTTCTATGTAGGGACTCCGACGTGTAGGCCTGATGGCTTCTTGTTCCTCTTATGTACTTATGTCCTATGATTATATTAAGAAACAGCATGAACAACTCCTTAAACTACCACAAGTCTTATAAAATATTCAAGACCCTTTTAGCCTTCCCCTGATCCTAGAGCCTTTGAGAAAATGTTGCTTTCATAACACTTGCTGGCATTTCATTTTTGTCGTGCCTGGGACCTTCACGACCCTTCCTGGTGATCCTCGTCCCCTTCTCTGTTCCCTTCCCTCCCTGATCCCTTACGGCGGTGTTTTGTTAAGGCAACCGTTGTGACCTTAAATCGACCCACCTGGATATTTTTCACCGTTACTCCTCTTTACCTCACCTTCGTCCCCCGCTTCCACTACCACTATGCCAAACAAAGGGAGGAAAGAGAGAAGGAGGAAAAGGGAGTGGCCGGGGTGTAAGGGAAGGTGATAGATTAGTAAAATGTAAAACGTGAAGGTGTAAGGGTGAAGGGGTGAAGGTGTAAAGGAAGGTGGAGGTGTGAGGGAGAGAGGGAAAGAGAGATGGTTCAACACGTGCCCCAGGTAAACTTTGGCCAATAATCAATAAGAAACGATTAATAGGTTGAATTGTGGCTCTTTGTCCTCTGGTCTGCCCTGTCCGGGCGTGTCACATACACACACACACACACACACACACACACACACACACACACACATACACACACACACACACACACACACACACACACACACACACACACACACGAGCGACATTTGAGATCTTGTGGTATTGTGGTGGCGGTCTTTTTGTGTGCATTTTTGTTGTTGGTTTTGGTTGTGTTGTTGGTGGTGGTGTTCCTATTTTTCCTTCTCTCTCTCTTCTTTATCTCGTGTTCTCGTCCCAGATCTCGTGTCCCAGTGTAGCGTTCTCGAGTTCAGGGACTCCCAAACTTCCCGGTCTCGTTTTGTGGTCTTATTTTGAAGTTTCGCGGTACAATTAAGATAAAATTTAAAGGATAATCGTCCAGTCAGTCAGGTTTCGTTCCCGGTCCCGGAACGAGTGAAAGGCACCCCACATTACGATAAATCTTGAACGCATCGCTGCAATTCCGTGTTTTATCTTCCCTCTGGTGTAATTTATTGCCACCCGCTACCGACCGCGGTGTGCGTCAGCCTGGTATTAGTTTGCATGCCAGCTGAGTGACGTGAATGAGTGTCACTGTTAGGTGTGGTGAATGAATTATCTACCAACCTATCTACATAACTATCCTTATATCTACGTATGTATTTATCTATTTATCTATTTATCCATGTATATATCTATGTATCTAAGTAGTGTACCTAGCTGTCTACGTAGTATAGGATATGAGTGTCACTGTTAGATATGGTAAATGAATTATCTATGAGCCTATCTATTCAAATAACTTTCTTTGTGTCTATGTATTTATCTATGTATCTATCTACATATCTGAGTAGTGTGTCTAGCTGTCTACGCTGTGTGAGGCTCTGCACTGAAAGGGATGGAATGATATGTGTTTTCTTCTTCTTTAGCAATGGTGCTCTTTTTTTCTCTCTCGTAACAGCTTCTACTCCTTTAATCTTCTCTCTCTCTCTCTCTCTCTCTAGACACACACACACACACACACACACACACACACACACACACACACACACACACAATCTCTCCTTCATTCATCATAGCGTCTCTCTCATGATATCATTCCATTTCCCTGGCGCTTCTGCTTCCATCTGGTGTGCATTTCCTCATTACAAATTCTTTCTTCACATTGCCACCAAGACCAGCTGATGCACCTCCACCTCCTCCTCCTCCTCCTCCTCCTCCTCCTCCTCCTCTGCAGTCCTTCCCAGAACCTCTCTCCGGTAATTGAATGCACAAAATGATTCCAGATTCCTGCAAGCCCAGACGAAAACACTTCCCCTGAGACAAAACAAATCGGCGCCTCCTCCATCAGGCACAATTGTCGTAGCACTGCAGGCAACACCGGGGGATTCAAGAAGCATTACAAGGCGAAGGAACGTAATCTCAAAATTTTTTCTTCAATCTTTTAATTACTTAACAAGCTTGGTTCGAATTGATTGAGGTTTCCTAGGACCGCGATCTCAATTTTTTTTCGTTTTCAAATATTTACCTTTTTTTTTTTTTTTTAACAAGCTCTGCGAGTGGTTTCGTGGTTAGAGTGATAGTTTAACAAGTACTCTACACTATCAGCAGGGAAAATGAAATTGAAAAACTTGACTAGTCATCTCCGTGGCCTTGCAAACAGTCCTGTGAGATTTTGATAGACTGTTGGCAATAGTTACAATACTCTTGGGGGTTTTACATTTCATACAATACACCGCATCAATTTCCATGTACATTGAGCAAAACCTCTTATATGCAAAGCGTTTATGGGTACAAGCCTTAATAGCAAAGCGTTATAACAGGACCAGCGCCAGAAATACAGCACGTTATCACACGGGACTGAGCAAAGACCGACCGTATTCAGAAAGGTTCGTGGTGAGTACCTACAATTGATTCTTTAGTGCAGTGCAAGGCGGACACAAAAATACTTGGTTGTCTGGAGGATACTCGTGGAGATGCAAGCCACAACAAGCTATAAGAAATTTTACTGTTAAGTTTTTAGTACAGGAATCAGTTTTATGAAGCTTTTGAGAGGACACAGGTGGCATTACTATCTGTAGTCCCTCTTCCCAGCTGGTGGCTCTCACTCATAACTACGTGGAACCAACACTCCTGGGCAGCCTTCTGTGCCACGCTGTGATGTGATCAACGACCCGTAAACAAACCCTGAAGGAGGCGACAAAAGGACAGATGCGGCCAGCTCCAGACGCGTGACGGACTGACGTGTTTCCATCTATATGCTGCTCACCACCGGTGCCACACGTCTGCTCCCTCACCGCAGCGGCACTAATCACCACTCACCCCTATCGTGACAAACCACACACAATTGTCATTACCTTTTGACAGAGCGCGGAATTCCGGAACATAGGCATTCATACACACACGTGTCCACCTACACACACACACACACACACACACACACACACACACACACACACACACACACACAACAAAGGTGCAGAACAATCCGGCACGTCCACCGCAGGCCTTCAGTCGACAAAACGCGGCACACTGTTAAAAGCACAGCCTGCGTGGGAATCACAGTCACGCCACACTCGACCCGGCGCGACACAACACTGCACGCGATTCTTTGCTGCACCAGGAGATTCTTATTAACGTAAAAAGGAAAGCTGCCGTGTTACTGATGACTAAAACTGCACCGGTGACACACACACAACTCAGAATTCAAAAGCGCAGCAAATTTACCGAACTGTCAACCAAACAAAGCGTCCAAATAACGTGTTAATTATGCGAGAATGATATGAACGCGTGACAAGCCGTGCACGTGATTATGTGGCGGCTCCAGGACCAGAAAAATAACAAATAAAACAAATAAAATACCTAAGTGACAATAAGAACAATAATGAATACAAGCAAAATACAGCAAAAAGTTTTAGCAAGTATACCCACAACTTAATTTCACAGGCAGCAGTTAATGTGTTCGGAAAAACAACTTACTGATACGAGACTACAGGAAGGTTTGTGGCGGCCCCGCGTGACCTAGGCTGTCTGGTACAGTCTGGGACCAGCGCCACGTGTCATCTGTCAGTCCTGCTCGCGAGGCCTTGAATAGCAACACCTCACATGTTAAGTGAAAACGATGCTCAGAAAAATAAACAATTCCACAGACCCTTACAGAAAAGCCAGGCAGGGCAGAGGAGTGGTCGCCTGTAAAACTATTAATTGCAGAGAACTGTAAATGGTTAGCACACGTGGTGTCCTCGGGCGGCGTTTCAAAGCCTGCCCAATAAAAATGTGCAGTAAAAAATAACGTTAGCATGAAATACGTACAGCTGACGGCATTAAAAGTATTGCAAACTTTTCTATATGTTTAAAAAAAAAAAAAAAAAAAAAAAGTAAAAATACATATATGTTGCACACGTGGTGCATAAAAGTGGAGACTTATTTGTAACTAAAATTATTCCTTTGATGCACAAGAAGCACTCACCACGGCCATTATACTCCTGCATGCTGCATCCGTCCCTCAACCCACGCTCCTTGAACATAGAGCCAGCCTCTGGGAACATCACACTTGCAGGAATAAGAGGCACAAAAGTAATTCAAGTGACAAACAAAACGTCTCCGAGACTTCCTTCTGGCTAGGCGTCGTGTCATCTCACGTTGACGGGCAGTCCCCTCCAAGATTACGAACGTACCTCTCCAGTTATAGCAATATTAACCAGCAGTGCAACTAGCGACCGAAATCTTCATTCAATGCAGATGTCGGCAGCAAAGTACTGAAATGCTATAAGCTGACAAACTTCACCTCGATATTTCCAAACCGACATCAAAGCGGCTCTGAACTGTAAGCAATACTTGGATTTATAGGAAGAAACTTCGTATAATAGATGTGGGAAGCAACCCTGTCACCACACACCTGGTCTGTGAGGCAACACCTTCAGGAAATGCTGCATTTTTTTTTATTCGTCCATTACGCGAATATCGAATATCGAAAGACCACATTGAGAGTTAAGAGACACACGTGTGGCTGGGATAGGCTGCACACTACAATCACACACACGCTAATATTATCTATTTCTATTTTCTAATTAAGATTTCTTCTCCTGCTCAGAAAATAAAGCCACAGCCTCTCACTCCTTTATTCGTTGTATTCCTTCCTTTCTTCTCTCTTCTTCAAATCCCTTTCTCTCTACTCTCTATCACGTTCTTTTCTTTCATTCCCCTTCTTTCGTCTGTGCTCCCTTCCCATCCTCTCTTCTCTTACTGGAAGAAGTCAAACGAGAAAACAACCTCGGCAAAACATAATAGATAAATTTAAAATAACTAAAAATACATTTCAGAGACAATATCAATTACTTCCCTCGAGAGACTAACAAATTTTCTTTCCTTCTGCCATACCAAGTTACCCTCCCAAAGCAGTGTTTCCTCCCTCTCCCCGCCGCCAGGTTGCCGCGGTGGAGGTGAGAGGCGGAGGAATCTTACTTTCCCCTCCTGTTTTCATGCCACTATTGAAGATCTGAATACGACAGTAGTTTAATAAGGTGGTAACCTCGTTATGAGGCACTTGGCTCTCTGTTCCCGGCACTCCAGTCTTCCTCCTCATCCTTCTCCTCCTCCTTCCCGGATGCCTCAGCTCTTCCCGCCTCGCTCTCAAGATTCATGATCGAAAATGTACCACATGACTCGGGTGCCAGCTTCAGAATGTGTCTGGTGCCCGAGTAGGATTCCTCGCTGCGTGCCTGCCTGCCTGCCTGCCTGCCTGCTTGTCTGCCTGTTTGTCTGTCTGCCTGCCTGCCTGCCTGTCTGTCTGCTTTGTCTGTCTGTCTGTCTGTTGTCTGTCTCATGTTAAGACGGCCGGGTAAAGACTCACAGAACAAATGCAGGATAGAAAGTAACAGTAATTAGCAAATGGCAGCAAAGTACACATGAAATGATCATTTGTTTGAAAGTTTACGTGTTAAACCTCCAGGAATAATCTGGTTTGTGAGACGTGTGGGGTGTGGGAATGTTAGTACGCTACTGAGCACAGAATGAGTACTAAGTTTATATTTAAGTGTTTGCCAAGTCTGAGTACATTATTTGTTATATAAATAAAAAAAAATATCACCTCTATCTTGTAATGCCATCCAGGAATAGACGGATTGATTTTTTTCTTTTTTTAACGCCGCAAGAAGGAGGTCACGTGACGCCGTCCTCCAGGAGCCTCGACAAGCCTGAGGGCGTGGTGGTGAAATGCTGAAGTAATAAACCCTCCCACCGCTCTGCTATCCTGCTGCACACACACACACACACACACACACACACACACTCCTCGCTAACAACAAAATCGCTCGTGTCTTCAGAACCCTCGCGAAAACCACACCACCTATTATTGCTCCTAATTGCTGTTGGCCAAGTTCCAGCGGTGCCTGCTCGGGGCGGGCGGCGGACGGCTGGGCGCGACTGCTGCCTGAGCGACTGTACAGGCCAAGCACCATCGTCAACATCACTATCATTATCATCATCAGGCGGCAAGACAGAAGGCCTCCCAAGTGATGAAATATCGTATAATGAATTCTGCACTGGCGCGGCGCGGCGGCCCAAGGAGGGGAAGTATTAATATCCAGGCAGGCAAGGATTGTTATTAAGGCGAGCACGTGCTAGGTGTTTGTGTGTATGTGTGTTTGTGTGTGTGTGTGTGTGTGTGTGTGTGTGTGTGTGTGTGTGTGTGTGTGTGTGTCGGGAGGCCTCGCTGGCTATGGTGATGTGTGTGTGTGTGTGTGTGTGTGTGTGTGTGTGTGTGTGTGTGTCGGGAGGCCTCGCTAGCTATGGTGATGTGTGTGTGTGTGTGTGTGTGTGTGTGTGTGTCGGGAGGCCTCGCTAGCTATGGTGATGTGTGTGTGTGTGTGTGTGTGTGTGTGTGTGTGTGTGGCGCCAGTACGCACGCGCACACGCACACAAATATCGCCAATAAAGGGTTTTAATTTCTCAAAGGTGTATGGATTTCTTATGTGGAACAACATCATTCTTGTGATAATTCAGGTGTACCGGAGGAGAGGTGCGGTGCGGCCATCACCTGCTGCCTGCGACACTCGTGAAGGGAAGGAAACTTGAGATGGAGCATGCCAGAAAGGAGTAAGGCAAAGATAAAGAGGAGGAGCAACAAGCCAGACTGCCATCAGCTACAGTGCTCGCCTCAAGTCTCTTTCTGGGTGAAGTTGTTTCCACCTACAACACCGAGAGGTTAAATTGTACCGGGCGCTGCAGTCTGATAGTGGAGTTCATTGGCGGTTCCCGAGTCCCAAGCAGATTGCCGGGAATAGACGTGGGCGAGTGGCCAAGCAATCCGGCGCAAGGATGGCTCGGAAAGATGACGTGGGCTAAAGGGCAGGAGGTGAAGGTACGAGGGAGTCAATTATTCCCTTCCAGTGATGACTCCATGGTAAGATTACGCATTCTTTCCTGTGCCGAGGAACGAAAAGACGAGAAGAAAACTGTTCCTGAATTGGGGTGACAAGAGGATTAGAAAGAGAAGAGGACTGCAAGAGCGTGAGACCCTAAGTGGCTGAGTGAGTCTGAGAAGATTACAAAAAAGGAGATTGTGTACCCAGAGATGAGAGAGAGAGAGAGAGAGAGAGAGAGAGAGAGAGAGAGAGAGAGAGAGAGAGAGAGAGAGAGAGAGAGAGAGAGAGCTCGTATGCCCCCCTCCTGCCTCTCCCCGCCTCTGCTTCACGACTTGTTCCTTCATTCTATGTGTTCATTCTTTATTCATCGTGGGTTATAAAAGCACAGATGATCCTATGTCTTCCTTCTTTATCTGCGCCCTAAAGGAGTCTGGTCTAGGAATACGAGCTGTTATAAGATGCAGAGGAAGTATAGATATCATATGTAATAAATGCAAAAATGATCAACTCTTTCCTTTTTCATCTGTGCACTAAGGAAGTCACACAGAAACCGATAGAAATCATAAGCTGTTTGTGTTCGCTGCCTGCTCAGCAATCTTTCGCCTCACTAGTCCTCAGATTACAAAACCTCATGAATCTCCCTCTAAACCCTCACTCATACACTGCAGCTGATCACACACAACCTTGTAATGGCAAAGAGATATGCTACAGTTGTTTCCTCGTTTGTTTTCTTCGTGATTTGTCTCCTCGTACATTTCAACATTCCCTAACTCAGACCCAGCAAAATAACGCATGATAAACCTCTCCCCATGAAAAAGTTATAATCCTGCTTTCGTTTTCTCCGTGATGAGTAAGCACGTTTGCGTTTCCAAGGAGGAAGCAATGAATATTCTCTTTTAAGTCTCATGAAATTGCCATCCTCGCAAATATTTCCTGCTAAGCCTCGCACTGCGCCCACGCCCGCCACGCCGCCCACATCAGCGCCGCCAGCAGCCTTCCCCCTCCTGCAGTGGGCGGGAGCAGCTCACCATTATCTCGTCTTTTCTTCATACTTTTGAACAAACTGTAGATTGAGGGTTCTCTCTCTCTCTCTCTCTCTCTCTCTCTCTCTCTCTCTCTCTCTCTCTCTCTCTCTCTCTCTCTCTCTCTCTCTCTCTCTCTCTCTCTCTCTCTCTCTCTCTCTCTCTCTTTTCACCACGGTCTTGAAAATTACGGGCTGGACTCTCGTGGCCACTAACTATTGATATGGCTGAGGCTTTTTGCACACAACACACCCAAACCTTTTGCTCACGGAGGACTGCAACTGCTCGTCCATCAGTGTGTGTGTGTGTGTGTGTGTGTGTGTGTGTGTGTGTGTGTGTGTGTGTGTGTGTGTGTGTGTGTGTGTGTGTGTGTGTGTTTGTCCTCTCTCACTCTCGTTTTATCTCTTATCCTTATCTCTTATCGTTTCTCCTCATGCTCCCCTGGCAGTGTGACTTTGTCATTGAGCAAGCGGTGACAGCAACGGGCAGACGATACAGAGGGCAAACAGTGCTCACATCGCCCAGCATAGAAGACATCGTATAGATAAGCCTTGATCTGCAACCGGCAAGTGCCATACCTAACCCAACGCTCCCTCTCACGCAACACACACCCTTCCAGCACCTCCACAGCGGGTCGAGGCAGCGAGCAGAGGCAGGAAGCACAGTCCCATCACCGACTTAAGTATGCAGAAGGTGGCTGGTGACGGAAATGATCGTGATGGAAGGTCTGAAAATGTTTAACGACTTACGTAATGGATATGAATAAAGTTTCTTCTCCCCGTAATGGTGTGCAGGAGGGAAAGGAAAGGAAAGGAAGGAGCAGAGGTTAGAAAAGTGTTGGAACTTGGAATAGGAGGGGGTGGAGGGTGCCATGTAGCGGGAAAGTGCAAGCAGAGGCAGGTAAAAAAAAAAAAAAAGCAAGGCAGGCTGAGGGGGAGGTGAAGTGTGGCGGCTCTTAGCTCTCATCCTTGTTTTGGGTGTTTCTTCCCAGTACTCTCATGAACTTATATACTTTTCCCCTTTATCTTTACCCCTTCTGGTCTACTAATTCTTGTTTTCCCTCCTCCTCTCCTCCGTTAAGATAAGAGTGCTCCCTACTATCTTCGCTATCTTTGACCGCCAGCTGCCTTGTCTTACCACTCCGCACTGTCTGCTTTCTACACTACCGTTCCACCGCACTTCCACTCCTCGTCTCTGCTCCACCCTCTCTGCTTTCCACACTGCCTGACGTACTCACTGCTTCCTTACAGCTTCTCTACATCCTACTTATCCTTTTCTCTATTTCCTTATACCTTTGCTTTACTTTGCTTTTTCTCTCCTTCCACCTCCACCACCACCACCACCACCACTTGTTCCTGTCCTTCCTTTCGTTCAAATAGCTTTTTCCATTATTTTCTCACAGATTCTCTTTGGTATTCTCTGCCTACACCTTGCTTACCCTGTTTTCTACCTCCTCCTTGCCTCTCTGCTTTATTCTTCACCACCATTATCTCCACCAGCCTCTACACTACTTATCTCTAACCTCTTACATCAAACACCCTGTCTTTACCATGTTTGTTTGCTTCCAATACCCCAATGTCCCCCTCTCTTTCATCCCTGCCTCAGTAATGCCCTCCTCTATCCTACGTCTCCCATTCCCTCCTTCCCTTCCTTCTACATTCATCCCGTCGCCTCCTCACACCTGCCTCATCTCACCGCCTCCGCACACCTGTCTCTCCTCCCATCCCTTGCACACACAGATGAAGACGTGTCTCCGATTGCACAGTAAACACGGAAATCCCACTAATGCCACTCAAAAATGGTGACAAAGTGGAGGAGTGAAGAATAGTGTAAAAAAGATTATTAACAATTTCTATCACGTTCGTCACTGGTGTTTCTAAGTTACCTTTTGATAGATAGCTACTAATAATTTTTTTTTTTTACAGTTAGGAAATTACAGTATGCCATTTATTACTTTATTCGGTCTAGATGATTTTACAGAGGAAACATAAAAACCATAAGAGCCAAACGGTTTGAACTATTCCGAGTCAATCCTTTAGCTGTCACTGCTTTTGAGAATTAATGGTCTCAACTTACACCGCCAGGCTATTTCATCAAGCCTGAGCAGTCATAGCGGCCGGAAGGTTAATTAGTGAGAAGAGGCGGTGTGTCGTTATGTCGTCTCATCCTCACCATTCTGTGCTTCGTTCATCCAGACAAGGCTCCATCCTGGCTGCCTGAACCCCTTCCGACTCGCCACCGTCTCTCTGTCTGTCCCTCTCGTCCCTGCATGTCTGTCTGTCTGTCTATTTGCCTCTCTCTCTCTCTCTCTCTCTCTCTCTCTCTCTCTCTCTCTCTCTCTCTCTCTCTCTCTCTCTCGTGTCTGTTCATGTCTGCACCTCAAGTCCCTGCTCGCCTGTCTGTCTGCCTGTCTGCCTGTTCACCTGCCTCTCCCTCGTGTCTGTTCATGTTTGCCCCTCCTGTGCCTGTCCGCCTGCTTGCCTACCTGCCCGCCTCTCTCCAACATGTCCGCCCCCTCTCACTTGTTCATGGTGCCGTAGCCTTCAGGAAAAACTACTCATGGTGGTAAGGAACTCAAAGGGGGAAAAAAGTGGAGTGGAAAAATTTATGTGAACTTTTGGATCAGACTGGTGAAAAAAAATAAATAAATAAAAGGAATGGAGAAAGAAAAGTGTTATGGGAAATGGAAGGGAATGGAGGAGAGAAGAGTCATTCTTTTAAATTTTTTTTTTCTTTTTCTTTTTGTGGATGAGTAGGGGTGTGTGGAGAAAAAGGATGCCAGAACCATCTCCCCCTCTACACACACACACACACACACACACAAACACACACACACACACATAAACACTTCATTATGCTGTACAGTTCTGTTCCCCAAATTAAACGAGGAATATAGGTCCGTTAAAGTCAGTACAAAGTAGAGTGACAAACATATATTACAAGGGCTACGAAATATTCCTTTGAGAGAAAATCAAAGCTTTTAGAGGCGTGGATTACGAGGAAATCTGACATAAAGGCATAACGGGATGATATAACCAGAATCATCAGCTTCAAAAATCAGGACAGCCGAAGTAACAGGATTAAGCCTCATACCTAAAATAAAAAAAAAAATATGAAGAAGCTGGTCCAAAAATAGGAAGGTATGATGGCTGGAATATACTCAGCAATCAGATTATTAGTACCGAGTCAACAGAGAGCTTTAAGAGATTAGATAAATTTGTGGATAGGAATGATGGGTGGTACGTAGGTATATTTCACACAGAGACAGTCATATGTAGGCTTGCTGGCTTCTCGCAGGTTCCCTTACGTCCCTGCCTTCACATCTTCCTTCACACGACAGTCAGCGCGTCACCCACCTTGGCACCGAGACAAAAGACGGACTGCCGGATTCCTTCAGCACACAGGGAAGGTCGAGGAATTACTTGTGATGCCGTTTACTCTAGTGGGACTATCTATCTCTCCGCTGATGAGGTGCGGGGA